>NW_027110136.1:488538-495686 GCF_000696795.3 Halyomorpha halys
ATATGATGGTTATATTTAATGTTTTAATTTCACTTTTTCATCAGTATTGGCCAAAACTCAACAAATTATTTTTTATTTTTCTTGTAAGTTATATATTTCATAATCATTTTAGCATCCTCAAATAAACTGTTTTTGACGGGTGGAAGTAAATTGCCTTTTTCATTTCATAATAGTTATAGGTCATAGACCCCTTCAGATTTGAAAGTATAATATTTTTAGGAATCATATTACATTTATTGTATCCGTTGTTTTCATTTCTTTTTTTATTGTATCCATTTTTTATATAATCTCCCCCTTATAATGTATATTAAGTTTCCTAGTATTTTTTAATCTTTGTGCAAACATAACATAGAAAAATGGGGATGATTGGTGGTTAGTATCACTTAACCACCAATCATCCCCATTTCTGGACAGACTGTGACTGAGCATTGTATAATTATAAGCTTGGAAAACTCCCGGATAGGGTAAGGGGCTTGAACTTGCAACCTATGAGTTGGCAGACAGGCGCAGTACCACGCTGCTACCTACCATCACCCCTGGTGATTTAAATAGTTTAATTACTATTGGAGTCTTTTCTTTGACCACACCCAGACCATCTTCCTTTTATATTTTTTTTTTTGTTTTTCTATGAGAATGAGATAATGTATTTACAAACCTATTCCATGAAAAAGGAAATATTTCTTCTATTAATTTTGTTAGATATTCGTATATTTTTGGCTTCTAATTAGTTTTTTTAAAGTGTAATAAAAAAAAGCACATTCAACGCAATTTATGTAATAAGGTAAACAGTTTTTATTTTATTAATTTATTTCCACTTCCTTGCCTTATAAGCAATACAGGTGTGCAGCAGTAGTTCGATGTTACATATATATCATTAAAAATTTACAAGTTTAATGATAAATGTACAATTTTCAGTTTTATGGTTTAGTCATCCTCAGCTGGATTTCCAGATTTGAAGTAGGCTGGTCCAATAATTGTTTTCTACACGTATACAAATGTTTTGTAATAAGCGCAGTTTTCTTGGGTTACTGGCCTAGAAAAATCGCTCTGTGGGGCATAGAGTCCTGTTTCCCACAGCAATTTAGCCCTTAGTGCATCAAAAGGTGGTGCAGTCTTAATGATGTGCTCAGCAGTCTCCAGAACACCACAATTTCGGCATAGGGGCTCGATAACCATGCCATGGCCATGAGCGTAAAAAGTTTGTACAGTAAGTTACAAAATTTTAAATACAAAATTAAGTTCAGATTCGAATTGAGTATTCTAAAAATCCCTTTGTTCAAATCTCCAACAAAAACTTAAAAAAATAATTATTTCTCACTTGCAAATTTTTCCAGCTAGAAAATTTTTTTTTAATCTCAAATTTAAATCGACCAAGTAGTGACCGCTTGAGGAATTTAATAAATTATAAAGACATTTTAATACTACGTTAATCGGTTGAGTATTGAAGGTGGTATTAAACATTATCTTGATTTTTATTTTACAAAAATGGTATTAAATACCATGAATTTTTAAACCATCTGAACGTGATTTTTGATTTAAGCACACAAAAAGCATAAATATTAGACAAATTATTGAATCAAATTTCAAGTTAAAAGCTAAGGCGGAACTCTCCACTGCCGGTCAAAAGCATAGTACCATCTCAGTTTTCTGAAGAGATTTCATTCATTTTGGGATAATTAAAACAAAACAAAAATAGCTCTTTGATTGCCAAATTTATTGAAACCAAAATAATATTTAAAAAATGCAGTTTTAGAATAATTCAGTAAAAATAAATAAATTAACCATTTTAGGGAAAAACCAAACATTAGATCTTTATGATTTAACATTAGGCTAACGGAATAAAATTTCATTACAAGTGGGTAAACGTTTTAACATTTTTAAATTATTAATAAAATGATGATTTATTTAACAATGAACCAATAGAAGAACCAAAATAAGTTATCACATTTGGGGGTGGAATTAGGCTAAACCCTTTTAAACAAATAAAAGATGTAGGACTAATATTGAAATAACTAACAAGTAGATGAATGGACAACAAAAAAATAATTACAATTAAAAATTAAGATAATATATGTATCAATGTCAATCTAATAGATATTATAGTTAGAACAATATCAATTTCAGGACTACTGATAGTAAAATATTTTACAATCCGGAGAAATCTATTATCTTAAACACTAAAGATAAATATATGTTAAAATGTTATAAATAATTGAATTATCTCAATTTATATTATGACTATTATCAATATACAATATGTTTTTATAATTATAAATAATTTAAATCTAACATCATTTATAGCTTTATAAGCTTTAATTACCACTGGATAATGGAAGGTTGGATCAAAGAAATTTTCAAAGAAAACACCCTTAAATGTCCTACACACTGTATCCATAAATTTGGTAATGCTTCGGACCTAAATTGTTCACATTTGAATCCATTCCTTAAAATTTTTTATAAGTTTTCAATAGTGTCGTATTTGATGGTCATCTTCCCATTTCATAATTATAATATTAAAATATAATATTATACACTATCTTAATATTAATGTATTCATCAATGTAGATGAACCTCCAGGGGAAAATAACTTTTAGGTTCGATTTATTAATAAAATGATTATGAAGCTAAGCTAAAGAGAAGTTGGATGAGGGACCCCCTAGTTGGACCAACTAATTTTTTAGTTTAACTCTAGTAAGTAATTTAAGTAAAAAAAAAAATAGCAATGCATCTTTGTGATATAAGCTCTATAAAATTGCACATTGACTATAAATTAATATTACCTTTATACTACGATAGTAAACTTAAAATAAACTAGTTGGCAGTCAGTTAGAAAATGGACCATTACTGTTATTCTTTAATTAGCATTACTGTTGATAAGCCCAACACTGGATAGAATCAGTTTCCAGTTCAGAAATAATCGAAATATGGCAATATATGAAAACAATATTTAACCGACCAGTCTCCAGTAATGTTAATAAGATACAGCAGCAATATTTCTGCAGCAATCAACACGACAGCAACAGGCAGTCACAGCATATCCTAGAGCTAATGTGCAATACTATTGCTATAACACTAAATGCAACTAGCATACACCATAATAATCACTGCTGCAGTTTTAATTTTTTTTATATATATCTTTATTGAAATCTACAACTGTACATTTATATACATACATCTAGTAAATTTGATTTTAGTTTATAATGGAGTGATACAGGCATGTAGAGAAACTACCCATTAGTAAACCATCTAATGAGGTTTTTACATTAGCAGGTCTCGTGAGCATATTCTTTTAGGCACCTCGGCGGATTGTCAGGAAAGGAAGAGGAAGCAAGGTATAGTGTAACTAACTTTAACTAACGAGTGTGGTTTGGTTGATTAGGGAGTTTATAATGGAATGAATGATATCTGGTTCGGGCTAAATCGGTTACATATGGAACATTAAGGTCGTTATATATGATTTTATTTATGACAAAGTGAGGAGGATTTTGGAATGTAAAGATTGGATACGAGAGGAATTCGAAGGTTAAGTAGAGCCCCAAAGCTCAATACCGTATGTCCAGACTGGCCTTATTACAGTCATGTCAGACTGATCTGTTAAAATAGATTGGATGTTTATACCGTTTTTGTAGTGAGTTCTGTGATAGTCAGAATCAACATGCAGTTTACTGTATTTTCAATCTTGTGTGAGCATTCCAGCTTAGTCGTTTGTCCAGTTGCAACCCAAGGTAACGGATCCGTTAGACAGCGGTAAGAGCTACATTATAGGATACTGTACCAACTGCCCGGTAGGTTTACGACGAAGGGTAAAAGTGATTAGTTGAGATTTATTTTAATCCTCCTATTACGACACCATTCTTCGAGGGCTGTGATATGGACTGCTGCAGTTAAAAACAAAATTTTAAAAGTTTTGGATCCAGAATTAATTCACGAAACGACTGTTACAAATAAAAATAAAGGATTTATATACACAGTAAGTGTATAACAATACGATTTATTCACACAATAATATGACGGCATACATATCCTGACACTACAATACTCGACCAACTATCATTTGCAAATTTAAACGTTTTTATTTTTTTTTTTTATAATTTATTTATTGTTATTTACAACTGTCTAAAAATATAATAAAAACATTTAAACTAACATTTTATCATATTTAAGTCCTAATTAAAAGAGAGCTCAATTATAAGAAAATTTGGAAAAAGATCGATAATGTACAATTATAAAATATCTACTATAATTTATAAATTATAGAAATCATGTAGGCATTAGCAAATTAAAGAATTAATTGAACATAATTAGATTAGTATTATTGGTAAAGTGTAATTGAGATAACACTGTTCCAACACAGACTGACCGAACCAACATGTTATCTCTAAGGCATTAACAAAATTGCCCCGACTTCCATTAGTACAGGCGCCATATTATAGTTCCATTTATCATTAATCACTCAGTTTATTTTGTTAAGATGGGTTGGCTATACTTAACATGATTACATGTAAACGAAAGCTTAATTATAACTTTACAAATAATAAGAACATTTTGATAGTGAGGTCCCTTCACGAAATTTGCGTGACATGACTTGAAAATCTACCAAATCAGCAGAGTGCTTGATCTCAATAGTAATCTATAAATGCCAAGGGGGTATGAAGAGGAACATCACCTATTGGTTTTTCTTCTCTGAAGGTTTTTATATTTTTATGTTACTAGGTCCTTCATTCATTTTCTTTTTAGTCTCCTTCCTCAGTTCTCAGGAATGAGAGTCGTGATTATTTGTCCTATCAGCGTAGTTTTTCAACAAAATTTTCTTATGTTTCATTGACCATTTAAATTGGTGAATCAATAAACAAATTTATCAACGTACAATGGTGCTTTGGTAATAAGTCGTAGTGTTTTGGATTGGAAAGATTGTTGTCGAATATAAGTCTATTTACCGACTTATCTGTAAACTTGTTACCCATTTATTCATATTGGTTTTAGTAAGTACGTGTATGAACCTAATTTTTGTCTTGTTTCAGTTCGAAGTTTCGTCTTAGTATTACATAAGAATTAGTTTAGTGACTAGTTTATTGTCTTGTTAGTGGACCCCATACCATTCTCCTGTCAAAAGTTATCAGAAAAGTTGTACTCTGTTGGTGAAATAGTTGTGAGAATAATTAAGATATTTTGGAAGGCAAGTTTCACATCATAGTGTAAAAATAATAGTAATAATAAATAATAGACATTTCTTTGTTCAATCTGGATGCCTGATATTATAGCGATGTTTAATCCTTCTCGAGCGTTTGAATACCTATCATTCTTCATTAATAAATAGAACTGTGTGTGTCACACGATTTTATTTAATAACTATGCCATTATCATTTCAAACTCCGAACTATAAATTACAAAATCCAATCATTACCCATGATTTACTGAAAAGTAGTTGAATGAATGCTTAACTTATAAAAAGTTTAAGTGTTTTGGGAACCGAAAGTCTAGATTAGGGGCTCCTATAATGTAGGAACTACTAGCGCCCCATGTGCCCAACAGCAAAAGCTTACCTCATCTAGCCCCCTCTGTGGGAAGAAGAAGAAACTTGAGCATGAGTGAGCCATATTTGTTCCTATAACCAGTCTTTTTTTTTTTTTTACTTTTATTCAGTCTAAAAAATGTGTGAGTAGAAACACTCTGAAGTGCCTCCCGGCAGGAGAGGAGAGGGAAATCGAGGAATACGGAAAGGATAACCGAAGCATGGAGTAAGTCCACATCTATCTTTATAATTCACACCATCATCATCAGCATCATTAAATCCATAGACGAATTAATAAAAATTAATTAACACGCCTTATTATAGATGTTCTAATTTGGCCACCCTTACACCACGTGTAATTTATGCAATAGATTTTATTTTCTGTTAATTGTGTTTAATTTATCATAACAATTAATTATATACAGTCCACTACAAATCCAAAAGTGAAAAAGCGCCTGGCCTTGAGTTGGGGGCGCGTTTCATACAATAAGTGACATTACCTTCCTTTTAAGTTGGGGTATAACAATTTTATATCAGGAATTTGATATATATATTCATCTTATTTTTCAATGGTCATGAACATAATTTTTTTAAACGAGATAAAACTTTTGGCAAATAATGAGCCAAGTATAATAATAATCTTTAAACAAAATGATTTCGTTTTCAAGTTAATCCGTTGACTATAGCGCTCCTCCCCTTGGCAAAGGCAGAGGGCCCAGCAATTATGAACAAGATGGGGGGGCTCATTAGAGCGGTGTGTAGCCTCGTTAGTGCCGGCCCTTACTTCATTAGCTCCAATCCCTCATCCGTCGTTTGTTTCTGTAATTGGCCTAGTCTAGTCTTCTAGTCACCTCCGCTGGTACCTAATGCTCATCGATAAAATCATCAGCGGGTAATCAATGTTAGCTTAGCCAATAAAAATTACATAATTTGAATACCTGGAATGGTTGTGTACTCAAAGTTGTTTGAAATATGGTAGCGAATATAAGCTTCTGAAACAATACTAAGATTCTAAAATATTTGGATATATTCTTTCTTATTCATGAATAACAATTGAATTTAGAGTAAGAATCAATTCATATATAGAGCTTAGTTACACTAAAATACCGGGAATGAGGTAATTATGGCATATGGGGCAAGAATAGAACAGCACGGAATTTAGTAAATAAGTGCTCTCCAGTGGCTTGTGGTCTAAAGCTAGTTTTCCTTGTTACCAAGTGTTAGCACGCTCCTCTAATACAATTTAAAACATTATTGAACTGTTTTTAACAATTCAATGTCTCATCGCATTTTTACAACTTGAAAAGTACTGCATCTTGTGATAGGAAGAATTCATTTTATGCACTGATATGTAATATTTCTTTATTCAATTATTAGCAATTATAAAGAATAATTTGTGGATTTCCAATTCTGTACTTTTTTTAGTTGCTAAAATTAAATGCTTTAGTTGTTAATTAAAACAAGTTTTAGATTATAATTATATAAAGTTCACTTTGAGGGATGAAATTGTGTCTTTTATTTTATTTGTGTCTTATTTAATATCAGTGGTGCATGGGGTCCGAAATAGATTAAATTTAAATTAGCCCACTACAAAAAAAACAAAAAAAAAACAACGCTCTCGTATGATAAAAAGTAT
>NW_027110136.1:495742-499245 GCF_000696795.3 Halyomorpha halys
CATCTGTCACTGTTTTCAATTTACTACCATACAATTCCAAAAATATCAATCAATTAAAATTTTGTACTATTCAATTATCAGTTATCAATTTTTTATCATTTATGATTTAATTCAATATTTTGTATAATTCTAAATTTGCTTGTATACTATTCCTTTTCAATTGCATGTTACTCTAAATGTTGTCGTTATCTCTTTTGTTCTATAGCCCTGATGAAGACCTGAAACTCAGGTCGAAACGTTGGCATAAAATAAATAAATATGGTTTTGTTTACTTAAGTTGTTCTTTGCTGACCGCACCCCCCGACAAACTTCTCCAAGCTTTATATGTTACATTTCCTACGCGTAGGGGATATATTGTTGTACTCTAATTTAATATATAGTTAATAAAAATTTCTGATTTATTTGAATTATTTTAAATATTATTATTAATAACAAAAATCGTCCAAAAAGTTTCAACCTTCTTTATTAAAACATATTATATGTCCAACGTTTCGGCCGATCCAGCCATCACTGAGCATAATAAAATAACAGCTTTAATTGTAACTTATTATTAACAGGATCAAAAACATTATGATTATAGTTTGTAAACCTTAATTTTAGTTTCACAGCTTCACATTGATTTATAAAACTTAGCAGGTTAATTTAGCACAATCAAAATAAACCTATAAAATACAACTAATAAAAGAAAAAATATTTCTTTATTAATAAATTTGCTTCATTGTATGTTTGATTCGCCTGTATTTACCATTATAACACTTAATAATAAATTATATTTTTCACACTTTTGTATTTTACTATAATTAACTTATCATAACATTGGTTGTGAATATAATGGATTATATTATATAAGCTACCCCTATAACCAGGTTAGGTATATTACCATTTTATTTCACATTGCGTTTATTGTTAATTTTTTAATCAAAAAACCTAATAAAATTTAGTTACAAATAATCACCTAAAATTCATAGTAATAATAATAATAATAATAATAGAATGCAAATATTTTGAAGAATAGAATTTATTATTAAATTTTATAGTGACAAATACAGGAAAATTAAAAAATAAAATGGTGCAAATTTATTAATAAGGAAATATGTTTTCTCTTAATTGTTTTGTCTTATTGGTTTCTTTTTACTGTTATTTTAAATTGATTAGGGCATGTGGAGCTGTGGTAGTAAAATAAAGGTATCCAAACTATAACTATAATGTTTTGATGCTGTTAATAATAAGTTGTAATTAAAGCTGTTATTTAATTAGATTGTCCTTGATGAGCGGCCGAAACGTTGGAGATTTAGTATGTTTTAATGAAGAAGGTTTTTTTGGATTATTTTTTTTCCTATTAATAAAAGTATTGGTATCAAACGAGATGATAAAAATATATATATTTAAATATTTTCATACATATAAACAAAAAAAAGATAGAAACAGTACATCTCATTATATTGAAACTTAAATAATATTCGCGACTCCCCCCCCCCTCTCTCCCGATCTTACTATTATTTCTTCTAGCCCTCTAGAAGAAGGGGAATAATATTTTTCAGTTTACAATTAACAAGTACAAAGATGTCAATTAGTGGATGCGGTAGATGACGGTCTGTAATGAAGTCCACTAACGAGCTACACCCCTTACTAATGAGCCTCACTAGTTTGAATATATCAACTTTTTCTTATCCTCCCTTTGTTACAGTTGTCCCGTTTAAAAATAAAAATAAAAAATTGCTAGCAGTGACTCTTGAGTCAGCGCAGGTGAAATAATTAATATTGGCTGTGGCATGGTTTATTTAAGCACGCCAGAGCCCAAATTAATCATAATTAAGATATATTATTGAGCGCATTGCAATGAAAGGCTTGTCAAGTTATTATAGTTACTCCAATACGAACGTAGTTGAAAATGATACTCCTATTACTTTTATTAAATCCATAGAATACATAGAAGTCACGTTATACTATAAACTGTTATTCAACCACCATATTAATTTAAAATTAGGAAACATAAGAAAAATAATCTACAAAATGTTTCCATATTTTGATTAAAAATCAAAACTATCATCCAAAAATAAATGTATACTCTTGACTACGTTTGTTCTATATGAAGCTTCACTAGTTTAACCAATTAAAAAAAATTAAAAAACATAGGGTCTTCCAAAACAAATTATTATTTATGTAGTATACGAAACAACTATTTATATAAAACAAAAATAACTAAGATGCATTGGGTACTAAATATAGACATCCTATGAGAGTACATATCTAAATGGTTCATAGGTTTTGTAGTCTTCAAACCATAATTCTTAAGCCGTTATTCTTAAAACCCATTAATAACTAAAATAGGATATTACACGTAAACAACGACCAGTAGATGTAAATTCAAGCGAAATAAAAATATAACAATGTAAAAATTACCACTAATGGCCAATCGCAGTTCATCATCTTCCACCATTCGCAGTTCGTCATATATATATATATATATATATATATATATATTGTATATGATATGTTATCCAGGTGTAATTAAAATATTCACTAATGCTTAGGTCATAGAAAACCTTTAATAATTATAAGTTTTGAAGCAAAAATGAAGGATTAAAATTTATTTTTTATGTGAAATAAACCAAAGATTTTGTGGCGCAACCTCCTTTGGGAAATTTATAAAAAATCAATTAAACATAGAGGACGAGAAAGAATATTTTTTAATGTATGATGGGAATTTGGTTGCAAGAGCTAAAAATTAACATAAGCTAAGAAAACCTGCGAAAATCTAGGAGGCTAAGAATATTGATATTAAATCGAAGTTTTATAATATATTATCTTCTGAAAACGAAACATATTTTTTTTCTGGATTTCTATTCATTCATCTAATATAGAGACCCATTTGCTAATTTCTTTTTCTTCTCTGCTCTGTCGTCCGGCGATCTAAGACAAAGTGTTGGTTCGGACTTATTTTCGTTTTTCATATACTTTCCATTCATATATTTTCTTAGAACTATTATCCATTTGAAGTGGATTCTTATCATTTTACAAAACCGATATCATCAGTGAGCTAAACCAGATTGATGTATATAGTATTTCGAGGGAGACCTACAACAAGAAAAAATGTCATAAATCAAAATAAGAATTTGAAATTTGGTGTTGGGGAGCTAAAAATTACTGATTTTTTTATTACAGAGGTACATCCTTATTATTTTTTTAATGTCCTTTTTTCTTTATATCTTACGTGTGCATTCAAAGATCAATCCTATACGTCTGCATTACAGAGGGAAAAACAACATAATTTTCTTTTGCTCTTCTGTAAAATTCTTTACATGTTACAATGAGGTATAGATAGTTGACCGTAGATTAATGCTTGGAGAAGTTTGTCGGGAGGTGCGGTCAGCAAAGAACAACATAAATAAACAAAACCATATTTATTTATTTTATGCCGACTTTTCGACCTGAGTTTCAGGTCTTCATCAGGGCTATAGAACAAAAGAGATAACAACAACATTTAGAGTAACATACAATTG
>NW_027110136.1:499295-510689 GCF_000696795.3 Halyomorpha halys
TATAGATGACCTATTTGAGCAACATCTTTACGGAATGTTGCACTGAAATTATCACCGATATGCAAACGTTCATGTCGCATATAATTCAAGAAAGAGAGGGGTTCTCAAAAATGAATTAATTTACCCTATTAAACTTCAACTGCTGGTGGCAAGCCATAAAGAATGGAGAAGGCAGAGAGACGGTGGCCATTTTGGCAGATACAAGCCTATAGAGTAGAGATGCAACATCGATGTTTTAAAACATCGATGTTCAATACTAAAACATCGATGTTAAAAAAATATAGATGTTTTTCAACATCGATGTTGTTTTTTTAACGATTTCAGTAACATAAAGACTGTTCTAAAGACTACGCATGCTTCGGCCAGTCAGAAGTGCTTTTTCAATCAACCAATAGGATATGGACTCCAAAAAACATCGATGTTTTAAAATATCGTTGCTTACAATACATTACCCAATGAACATCGATGTTTTTGAACAACTATTTCAGAAACATAAGGTCTGTTACAACGATCACGCATTTTGCGGCCTGTCAGAAGTGGGTTTTGAAACTAAGAATCCGTCATCGACTATAAAAAACACCGATGTTTCTAAAATATCGTTGCTTACAATACATTACCCAAAATGCATCAATGTTTTAAAATATCGTTGCTTACGATACATTACCCAAAAAACATCGATGTTTTCAAAACATCGACATTGATGTCGCATCCCTACTATAGAGATGACCACGCCACTTTCGAGAGAATGCCTTCAATATAGACGTCCTACATGACCTACACACACTTGATTGCTTTATGAAATGGAACTACATGGAAGAGGATGCTGCCATCAATGGACTCCAAAGACTCCCTGTCATGTCGCTCAACATGTGCTTATAAAACAACCTACATACGTCACTGGTATTTACCGGCGTTCGAAGGGGTCAATGAAAGAGCAAATGCAGCTCGTCAAAACCTGTGGGGTGAAAACGAACCACTGGCCACTAGGGGACCTGAACGCCAGACAGCCTGTAGCAAAACACCATGGCAAGCTAAGCAGGTAGTACCAAGTGCCTTAACAGTGGTTCACCCGCTAACCCACACATAATGCCAGAACGGGGCCTGCTTCACGTCCACTATAGATCTCCTATTGACAAGACCTCGCCAGATCACCGCTCTGTAGTATGCGAGATATAAGTTAGAAGACCTGAGTTGACGGTGATGAAGTTCAATTATCAGCAGGCTGAATGGAGCCGGTACAAAATACCGATCTACCATATGCTTCAACATGTATGAACTCTGCGCGCCGTTGGAGAAGTAGATACCTACATCCACGAATTGCCTACCACCCCAACTAGCCATCTACAGAAACCCATACACCACCATCATGGCTCAAAACGAGAATAGGCGAACCTTGCAAAATAGGTTCTACCACGCTAGGGATCAAGACATCAAGCAGGTTCTAAACAGGACAACAACTCTATCAAGCAGCTTCCACCAATAGTCATCGCTCATCTCACAAACCTGTAGAATTCGTACTTGAGGCTTGTATGGGAACATGGTTTTTCCTCTCCTCAAGCCGGATAAATCAGGGTCCGAAGCGGATCACCACAGACCTGTTAGCCAGTGCCTCACCTCGCTAATGTGGGAGTATTGGTGAAAGTCCAGGAACATTAATTCATCGTCATGGACAAGAATTGCAAATTTCAAGAAGGTCTGTTCAGCTTAAATTCACTAAAGATTTGCGCCTCCATGCTCACAAAGTTCAACTGGCACAATAACGGAAGTTGCATGCACAGCGAGGATAGTTCGTTGAATGAATTATAGAACGATGTTCTATGCGATTTTTCGCGATCTAAGTGGATGCCAATTTTCGAACTAAATCATTTTAGCGATGAAGCACATTTTTCCCTTGGTGACTTCACATATCGTCACAATTGGCGCTTTTTGGAGTTCAGAGAACCCACATGTGATCGTCGGAAAACAAATGCATCCTCAACAAGTCACTGTTTGGTGAAGAGTTTAGGCTGAAGCCATTATTGGGCCATACCTTTTCGATAATAAAGCCGGTCAAGCAGTGAATATTGCTTCTGCTCGATATCATGACACGATGGCAAAGTTCTTTCAGCCTAAATTGGATGATGCTGATGTGAACGATACTACGTGCTTTAAACAAGACGGTGGCTCATGTGCCTGTGCAACAATTCAATTACTGCATGAGACATTTTCTAGCCTTAATTCCCTCTTGCTCTGTTTGTAAAAATTTACCCACTAGATCTATGATTTAACACCACTGAATTTCTTTATTTCAAGGATGTTAAAGGTTATTTGAGGTGAGAGGTCTATGC
The DNA here is from genome assembly GCF_000696795.3 of Halyomorpha halys. Lineage (NCBI taxonomy): Eukaryota > Metazoa > Arthropoda > Insecta > Hemiptera > Pentatomidae > Halyomorpha > Halyomorpha halys. The sequence continues at coordinate 501,623 of NW_027110136.1, forward strand.
CAACATGCCCCTATGAATGCGAACATTGAAGTAGGGAATTCAACACTGCATCACCTAGATTTATGCAATAGCCTCAGCACTCCACTTCTCCATGATAGTGACGCATACTAAGATAGTTATCATTACCGACTCTTTAAGTTCACTAAAAGCCATGAAGATCATTTACCCGAAACACCCGGCAATCATAAAAATTCACAATTATACCAACATGCTCGAAAACTTGGGAAAAACTGTTTTCTTTATATGGGTGTCGGGTCACGTGGGGATCGCTGGAAATAAACTGGCGGACATTGCAGCTAAACAAGCACTTGCTCTTCCAGGTCAGGGCGGGGCCATTCTGACTCCCCAGAAAATAATTCTTCCTATGAAAAATGAAATATCAGCTAGTTGGCAAGTCATGTGGAATGAAAGCCCGCCAGACAAATTAAAAACTATTAAAAAACCTCAAAACCATGGACCACATCAAACCGTTCCAATCGCAGGAGGACCTCCTCTATTGCTAGATTAAGAATAGGTCATACGAATTTAACTCATGTATATCGGATCAATAAGCAACCACCGCCAAAATGTCAATACTGCACCAGAGTACTTATCGTTAGTCACATATTTGAATAATGTCATTTCTATTCTATAAACTTAAATAGATTAGGAGTAGGAACGATGCTCTGAATGATGATCAGAAGAACGTGGAAATGGTTTTGTTTTTCTTGGGAAATGGAATGGCCTCTTGAATAAGTTTTAAACCCGAAAGTTTGTTATACGTACTAAACAATTCTAAAATAAGTAATTATTTAAATTTTTTTCGTAATTATTTAAAGAGTATCAAATCTTGAAATATAATTATAAAGTGCGAAACATGGACGTTGATGACCTCAGGGTTTTACGTCCTAAAGCCCCAGCCAACAACAACAACTAGATTTAGCAATAATTAGTCATTAACAATTTTGACAGAAGAGTGCGTATTTACCTTGGAGACCATTTACCTTATGTATTATTTCATATATAATCTTTTCCTGTGTACTTTTCGAGTTCATAAAGAAATAACAATTTAAAGAGGAAAAAAAAACTGTATTTTTTATTTAGTACAAATCTTCCATTAATTCTGGGATACTCTTTATTTTCTTTACTGCCCTGTGTACTGGGTAGTAGTCCGAAACGTAAATAACTTTATATCATAACTTCTATTAGCGATGTACTGTAGTTCTTAGATCCTGTATTGGTTGTGGGTATAAATTGGTGCACCTTTGCACTCATACAGAGCCGTGGATTTAAATTCTTCCTTAGCTTGGCCCATCACCTGAAGAAGTTAAGTGGATGATAGCCGGAGGAAATGGACCGACAAAGTGGAGAGCCATCTCGCCCGCTTTATCATATTTCACCTTCCTCTGAGTGCCGAGTGCTCAACCCCTTTTGTGAACGCCTAAAGAGCTCTAATTTTTTATGTATCTTGTCTAGAATTTTATCAAGATAAAGAGCCAGTTGACTACAGAATGGGTTATTATTGATGTCACTAAATTATTTCTCTCAATTCAAAATCAATTAAGATAATAAATAAATAAAAATAGGGTAGTATCATTTTATTTATAAGATAGGTGCATCAGTATTAAGTACTTGAACAAAAAAAGTTTAATATTCATAGTTTTCTTATTAATGCTTATTTCAGATAGGTAAACCTCTTAAAATACTCATTTACTTTAATTTTTATCAAAAAAAGTTACTGAAGGTTATGTACTGAAGGTTTTTAGGTACCTAGGAAATAATCACAATGGAAAAATTTAAAGTTGTCTAGTATGTATATTGTTCGATAAGAGTTATAACTAAAAAAAAAAAATTAGCATAAAACAAAAAAAAAATCTGTAGTATAGAAGCATTCTCTATAGTATAAGAAGTATTTTTACACATCATTATTTTATTAAAGCAAGAAATACAATTTTTTTGTGCATGATGTACATATTCAAATTCAATGTAGTGTATTTTTCTATTATGTTGTAGAATTAAAATTAATATCTGAAATATTACAAGTAATGCATATCGCAATTAAATTTTTAAAAAATATTAAAAATAATGTTAAGTCTTAACCAGTTACAAATTTATAGTATATTAATCCACCACTTTATGTATAGAATACAATTTAAATAACTGTCATCGTAAAAAAAAAAAAAAAAAAAAAAAAAAAAAAAAAAAAAAAAAAAAAAAAAAAAAAAAAAAAAAAAAAAAGTAAACCTTTTACTGTAAATGAATTGTATAGGGTTCAGGACTAATAATACGTCGAAGATTTCTAAATTATGTATGTATTTTTCCTTAGGCATACATTTTACCGAATTAAAATATTATGTTGCACGGAATTAGTAATTTGTATTTTAATGTTAAACTTAAACAAACACAAAAAAAATTATTGTGATTATGGAACTGTTTGAACGATTTTTTTCCATTAATTACATTATATTAATAGAAAGTTAATTCCATGATACTCTTGAGTTAGCGAAACTCACAGATATAAGTCTATATTTGCACATTTGGGAATAGATGTACCGTATTACCAACAACGCAATTTTGTAAAAAATACAGAAGCCAAGAAGAGTTCTCAAGAAGAGATGCAAATGGCAAACTCACCGACTACCTTCAGCTAGACGAACTTATAACAAATTAAACAATGACCTCAGAAGAGAAATACGAAAATTCAAACAAACTAACTTTGACAGATATTTGGAAAACCTGACAAATGATGACAATAGTTTGTGAAGAAATTCAAAGCGACTCTTACAACACCATGAGGTATCAGTCCCGTTGAGAAAAGATGATTGTTCCTGGGCTTTTTCGGACCAGGAGAAATCCGAAATATTCACCGACCATCTTTCTACTGTCTTTCAACCCCACACAGATTTAACTGACATACAACACGAAGCTAATGTGCAGAAAGTTTTAGATTCTCATCTTTCGATGTCTCTTCCACCTAAATTTTTTACTCCTACTGAGGTATTAAGACAGATTATGAAAATGCCTAAAAAGAAGGCTCCTGGTCACGACCTTATTACTGCCGAGTTACTTCGGAAAATTCCCAGAAAAGCTTTAGTATTCCTCACAACCCTATACAACGCTATCTTACGGACAACTAAGTTCCCTATACAATGGAAATACTCCACGATTTTAATCATCCATAAACCTAACAAAGACAAACGTAGACCCGATTCCTACAAACCTATTAGTCTTTTTCCAGTATGCTCCAAAAATTTTGAAAAATTATTACATGAACGTATTGTAAACATACTAACTGACCAAAACATATTACCCGACCACCAATTTGGATTTCGCACATTACATTCCACAACACAACAACTACACAGGGTCACGGATTTCATTTCCTCTCCTTTCGAACTAAAAAAATACGCTTCAACTACTGAGCATTTTTGGATGTAACTCAGGCGTTTGATAGGGTTTGGCACCAAGGCCTTCCTTTTAAGCTTAAGCCAATTCTCCCAAGCACCTACTATTTCATTTTTCAATCATTTCTTCATGACCGTTTCTTTTCTGTCCAACAAAGCTCAGTGATCTCATCAATGAAACCCATATTTGCAGGTGTCCCTCAAGGTTCTATCCTGGCCCCACTTCTGTACCTCATATCCACAAACGACTTACCGACAAACGACAAGATACTCACTGTGACGTATGCAGACGACACTGCTATCATTTCGAGAAACACAGACCCTTTACAGGCCACACTAACACTACAACATAGTCTAAACAATATATAGACATGGTGCACACAATGGAAAATTAAGATTAATCACGACAAGTCACAACATGTCACATTTACTCTACGACACAAAACATGCCCTTCAGTTTACATTGACATTCATCCTATACCACAAACAAACACAGTAACTTATTTAGGACTTAGCTATGACAGAAGGTTGACGTGGGGCCCACACGTCAGGACAAAACGTAAAACGCTAAATTTCCCACTGAAACAATTATATTCCATACTACAAAGACGTTCTAAATTATCGCAGAAACTCAATGTATAAAATTACTTACTAGGTCCCATATGGACTTACGCCTTCCAAATTTATGGACCTCCTAAAAAGACACAGATTCAGAAAATACATACTTTTCTATCACAATTTTTAGGTCTGGCGACAAACTTACCACTATACGTTTCAAATGAGACCATTCACACCGACCTACGCATTCCGACAGTAACGGACCACATTCATAGGACTTACAAACGGTTTCACAACACGCTACATGGACATTTCAATAAAGTTATACGACAGATGGGAACACATGACATTCCTGACGTAACTCGGCCTAGGCTGAAGAGGAGTTGGATGCGGGACTTTATATAATAATTTATTTAACGTCTGCAGGATGCACCACTGGGTGCTATTTCCCTCAAGCCATGCCTGGATAGAACATCTTATTTGCTTTTGTAAATGTAAATTTACAGGTGCAAATCAAAAAAATGAAAGATAAAAAAAAATACAATGAATTGATAGCGGGGTTGCTCAGTAAGTTAAGAACTGTGCTTCTTATCTCCTGGGTCCGAGTCCGAATCCGGCTGTAGCAGGAAAGTATTTATTCTATTAGTTCATCTTGAAGCTCATCCAGGCTTCTGAAAAGCGAACACCCTTTAATTGGAGAAACAAACCGTTGCTCTAGCAACATTACTTCCTTGCAAAGTTCTGAACTACTGACCCTTCGTAGTTTGTAGTAGTACAGGTTTTTTATAGATAAAGTGAATTTTGTGTTTCGCTAGATAATGGAGCATTTAATTTTTTTAATTTAATTTTATAGTGATAAAACTAAGTTTTACTTATAGATCCGTTGTGGACTGTTAAACGAATTACCAAGTAAGCTGTTACCGAATTGCAATCTATAAAAACAAGAAAATGGAAGCGACAGCCGAAGAGACGAAAACAATAAGCAGTGCGGGCGAGGAGTGCATTAGCCGGTTTCCGCTCGCACTAGTGTTTTCGTAGCTCCTTAACAATAGCGACAGGCCCCAGTAGGCACGGATAATGCTGCGCGACCCCTGGTTGATCGGGGTCTGCACCTGCTCAACGGCTCATCCGGATATGCGATATGACTTATGTCGTGCAGTTTGTTCTCAGTTGTACACTTTCTTCTATTCTACTAATTTAGTGGTTATTCTCATTCCACTATTAACTTATAATACTTCCTTATATAAAAACCCCCAAAAGAAATAATAATAATAATAAAATCCACTAAGTTCTGGGAAGTAGTGTCACACAACATCCACTTACCACTTTATATTAAGTTAAGACCAGCAACGTCTTTATTATTCACATAACAATACTTTTCATTTATATTTTACCATTCATTGGCAAAAATATTGGAAGAAGATAGTTAACCATATGAAGTAGATTGTAGAAAGATAGTTCAGGTGGCGGTCCATAAAGGTATTTTGATACAATTAAAAGAAAATTACTTATTGTTGACCAACTTTTCGTTCATCCAAACAACCATCGTTCATTAGTCAATTCTTCTTCATCCTGACAGCCTTGATGAAGCCCTACAAAGTGGGTCGAAACTTTGGTTAACAATAAATAGTTTTCTTTTTACTGTTTTGTTACCTTTATTGACTGCCACCCGAACTCTCTTCCTACAAAAAAAATGTTTTAATTGCCCTATGCTAACTGTGACTTTAGCTTAAAAAGTATAAGTAGATTGTCATAATTACCATGGAAATATGAAAACATTTATTTAAAAATTCAGTTTATATATGAAAGTTTGGTCTCTCTCCATTTTCCTTTTACCATTTTATGCTGTAGAAGTTAGCTTTCCTAAAATCTTTAATCTTCCAATGTTATATCATGCCTCTAGATTACTTCTTTAATTTATGTCCTTAATTTGAGTCCTCAGGCTCTCCTACTGGATAGTACTTTGTTTGTAATGTCACAGACAAAGCAGAGCTTCAAGGCCTTTCATATCAGTTCTAGAAAAATAGGAAGAAAAATAATTCTAAGACTGGGCAGAATCGCAGCAGCAAGAGGCTCATGTCTTCGAGTATGTTTCTCAGGATGAGAATTGATGAAAAACTCCGGTTCAAGAAACATGTCTAAGGGGTGGTGAATGGGAGATACATCAACAGCTGATTTACAATATCCAAACCTGGTTGGACGGAAAAATCCTATACACGAATTGATACGAGTCTATCTGCGTTTTTATCATAATATAATTTATTTTAATTTCCATTTTTAAAAAAACCAAAACACAAACTATTTGCCGGGACTTGGTTATTGGAAGGTAACCTGTATCAGGGTATTTCTTAGGATTTCTCGTATTCGAAATTATTCACGTTCGCAATACTAATATTGATATATAATATTGGTAATAAACATAACAGTGAATTTGCGATCCCAAAATCCAACTGACAAACTGAATCATATCCGCCCGTCACACTCTAACATTAGTTGTATTTAAACAGATGTTGTCCATCGGAGCACAGCACCAATTGGATTTGAAAAGAATTATTTCATTGTCATCAGAGGAGGTTGGAGACCTCGCCACGCCATTGATAGGACCCGGCCATAGTTCCTGGACATTGACGACTTCCCTCTCATCTAAATTAAAGCGGATTCGACAATTTCCTGTATTAGCCATGATGAATTAACATTAGCCCGGACCGAGCCCAAAGCCATTACTGTATTACAGTAGTGCTCTAATAGAAGCAGAGCCCCAGCTCTTCTGTAGCCAGTCAGCCAGTGAATCACCTCTATCACATTAGCATCCTACCATAACCGTTCCATGACAGCATAACAGAGGGTCTTAATATTATATCTAGACTATAAGTTCGATATTAGAGAGTTAGTAATATTAAGACCTCGTATTACTTTCATTTTCTTTTATTCATGTATAATTGTTTATTTGAAAGGAATATGGTCCGGGTACGGTCAAAAAAACTCAAATAGTAGAATATACTATTTTATTGAGCCAACGTTTCGCCCCACGTTGCAGGGCTTCGTCAGGGCTAAAAAAGATACAAACACATAGTTACAAAAGGAAAACATAAAATGTAAAAAAGTAATATATAATAAGAAAAATTAAAGGTAGTAAATAGTAAATGTAAAGGGTAATAGTAACAGATAGATAAGAAAAGAAATATTTAAAAAAATACAAATAAAGAGATGTAAAAAGAAAAAAGAATACAAATCAAATGATGAGACAGAATGCATACCTATTTTGACGGCAGTCAAAACAAAAATGACCGTTGGTATTGGGAGGAGTGGGGACGGCAGTTGTGCCACAATAACGAAAATAATTTGTAAAGTAAACATGATAGAACAGTATTTAAAATTAGGTGAACAATAAATGGAAATATACATTAAATACATACATTAAAACAGATAGAAAAACAAAGGAAAAGTAAAGTATAAAATAATGGGATACAATGTGTGTAAGTAATTAAGAAACAAAATATACCAAATGAGCGGGGATACAGAAAAGTGTAAAATATAATTAAAAATTAATAATAAAGTAATTAATATAAGTACAATTAATTTATTATTATTAAGTATTAATTTTTTATTATATGGAACATTGAGGTCCTGATGAATGACATAATTTGTGACTAAGGAGCATTAAGGATTTTACAACGGTTTTCGGATTGTAAAGATGTCCAGAGAGATTGACAAATTAAAGTAATAATAATATTTTCATCAATTTTTCATGATTTCAGGAATAGTTGATATTGTTTTGAGAGCTCATAGAACTTCGTTCCTGTACTGTAAAATAGCATATAAAGTAATTTTCAGCCTCCTCTACTGTCCCATAATATTTTAGAGAAAAGAAATTAAAAATCAAATTTTGTTTGTTTTCTTCTAGTTAAATTATTGACATAAACAATTAGGTAATTTTTTTTTACCTTTTTGCCATTAACTTCTAAACGGAAAAAATGTATGGCATAAAAAATAAAAGCAATAATTCTGCGCCGAATAAGTATCATAACTTAATAATTTGGTCAACTACAATGTCTTAAACCTTAAATCATAATAAACCAAAAAATGAAATTTTTTTTCAAATTTTCAAAAACTGAGATAAAATACTATTTTAGAGTCTCAACTTGATATGCAAACGTCTAAATGGTTACTGATATGATAGGTAGTTTAGGAAGTGATGGATTATAAAATTGTAGGTCATTCTTTTGGTTTTTCGCTAATAAATCCTGAACAATAGATCTTCTTAGGATCTTATTAGTACAACAAATAAAAGAACTTTTAATGTATATTGGGCTCCAGTGGCTAGTCAGAAGAGCGTTGAAGTTCATATGTAAACAGAGCATGTTGTTTATGACTATACCACCTAACGGATTTATTGCTCTGTAGTACTCATTTGACGCAGAATTTAATGTTCCTTAAAATATGAAGAAGATGGTCAGTTGAATGTCTTTTTTTTTTGTATAATAATAATACTTTTATTTATTGATCGATATTACAATCTGCCACACATTTGTGGGCAATAGGTAATAGTGATGAATGATCTCATACATACTAAAATAAAATAAAATAAATAAATGAATAAAAAAAAATATATATATAAATAAATAAAATAAGAATGTCTGTTTAACCTATAGTCTTGAACAGACCTAATGAAGCCCTGCAAAGTGGGGCGAAACGTCGAACAATAAATACTCATAGTTGAAAACTAGTTTGTTCTTTTTTTGACCGCAACCCTGACCATCTGACCTGACGGTCAACTATTTATACATATATTTAATGGTCTTTAATTTATTTTATTGTAGCATTTTTGCTACGATTTACCATTTGAGATTTAAAGGTGAAAATCAGAAAAAAAAAGACCAAGAATTTTGTAATTCATTATTTTGTCAAACTACCTAGGTGCTTAGTAACCGTTTTAGACGTAAGGGTATTAAGTTTAGACTGGAAAAATTTGATGAAAAGAAAAGTTTCATTTTTTATTTTATTATGATTTAATGAAGAGAAGATGGTTGGAGGTGCGGTCAATGAAACACAAATAAGTATGACTAACTTATTTTAATGTGCCGACGTTTCGGCTAGAATTTCTAGCCAATCAATTACCTATTCTA
>NW_027110136.1:511865-523337 GCF_000696795.3 Halyomorpha halys
ATCAGGGATTATGGCGTAGAAGGTAGGCTAGCAACTGTTACAAGGCAGTTGCAGGCCTACCTTCTACGCCATAAACCCTGATGAAGACCTGAAATTCAGGTCGAAACGTCGGCATAAAATAAATAAATATGATTTTGTTTATTTATGTTGTTCTTTGCTGACCGCACCCCCCGAAAAACTTCTCCAATCATTAATCTACGGTCAACTATCTACACCTCATTAAAAAATAAACTAATTTAAAACTTTAAACGCAAAATTAAAAATATATATATATTACTAAGAAGCTTAGTAATTAAAATATTTATAATGTAAAATTATAATGTTATATCATAAGATGATATTAGTGCTACCATGAATATTCAAATATTAACTAATTTTTTAAAAAATATATTGGAGATGCTTTGAGGGTTAGTTTGGATTAGACATTGATAGAGATGGAAGACTGCTGATTGGAGCAGCCGACTTAGGTGTAGTTCCAATCAGTCTGATACAGTTTTGATTGGAGGGACCGCAGGGAGCCTGAATCCGAGGCTGAAATTTCATTAGGTTCCCTTGTGAGGGCTGAAAACGCCCTATTTAACGCCTAATGTCGCGCCCTAAGGAAGCGATTTTAAAGAGGTTCATTACAACGATTCATAGGAGAAATGCTCCGTGCCCTGATTGGTGGAATTCGGCTATTGCCTTAATGAGGACCTATTGAGCCCGCTCCAGAGGAGGGATGGTGGATCTTGGCGTACAGGACACACACGTACAGGGTATGAATTTCCCGTTTAGGTGTTATTTACCCAGCATTGTGGGGCACAATGTCACTGATTGTTGTCAACAATGGATAATCCACCAATCAGAGGACGCATTGTGTAGAAGCCAATGCTCACTTGATTAACAATACTCGGCTAAATGGGCGCTAGATACATAACCTCCCCCGGGCTAACACCTAATGCCCCATTGTCCCCAGCCAGCCATTTGTTTGCTCGCACCTATTTACGTCTTCATTACCCTCCTCTTTTCAGTGAGCCTCCTTTCATCCTCCATAAAGGTTCTGTTTAGCTCTGTATTAATGACTAGGACTTCTAACCACCAGCCCTTCCATTGTCTGTCTAGCGTCTTCTACAGTCGGGTATTAGCATCTTCGTTCAGTAAAGGGCTTCTTTATCTATGATAGAGCTGAGGGAAAAAGTTCTTAGAATTCGATATTTATATATTACTGAATGGTTCTTAATTATTCCCCTACCATATATATCAAGGTGATGTTAATATAATGGAATGGAATATAAAAAAACAACATAATATTGGCATGATTAAATGCCATCTGCCAGGAGATTTTAAATGACTTATCGATTCCTATTATGAATTATTTGATTTTAATTATTATAATTGTACGACATTATTAAAAATTGTAAATCGTTCAAATCAGATTTTATATAAATAAACATTTTTTATTCCAACATTTAATATTTACGAGGAGGAGATGGTTAAGGTGCGGATTGGAGAACAAAAATAAATACGTATTTCATTATTTCTAATGTTTCGGGTAGAATTTCAAGCCTTTATCAAGGCTAAGTATAAAGAAAACAAGATAACAACCATAATAAATTAAAGGAAATACAGAACTATAAGAAAAAAAGCTGACAGATGATACAGATACATAAATAGGAATGAAAGGAAATGTACAGGGTGTAAATTATAAGCAGGTAAAAACCTTATATGAATATAGCAATATTAAAACAATGAAAGAAAGAAGAAAAAGTAAATAATAAACATATGAAAATCAAGCAAGTAAATATTTTTACATAATCAAAATTTTATTAAATTAAACTTAAGAAAAGTAAGAAAGAAAACATATATGTGATTAAGTAAATATACAAGTAAAATAACATAATCAGAGAAGTAAATATAATGTTATATAGTAGTGAGTAACGCTGTAATGTAAAGTGCTGATCATAAACTAATAACATGGGCAAGTGTATAAGAATACAGAAAGAGTGAAAAAAATGTAAAATTATAAAGAAAAATACAAACTAAACTAAATATTAATAGGAAATAAGATCTAAGAAATTAAAACTAAAAATTATAGAAAACTATTCAGCCGAATTTTATACCTATTTTATATACTAATTTTATACCATTATACTCTTCGGAACAACAGATGGTTATTATCTCTCCAATTGCCTATCACGAGTTCTCGGACCAGTTCCCCTTCCGGTGTCGGTTGTTTAAGGGAGGCGACCCTAGGGTGTATACCAGAAATGGGCAGGTGTATCCTGAATCGAATCAAAGAGTATTACAATCATCCGACTCAAAACATTCGGAATAGCTCGTTTCTCTTTTCCGAATAGTCCTGGAAGTGGTAAAAAATAAGATCAAGATCGCTTATTTTATTACGATATAAGGCACAGTAAATTATAAGAGCAAATAAATAGATGCCTATAAACTTAAATGATTAATTATTCTCTGAACACATAGCAAGGATTCTGATATATATACATATATTATATAAATATCAGCTTCAATCATTTAAGAATTTTTAATTTTGGAAAATTTATGGGGAACCTGAATGAGGATTGAAATAGGTTCTCAAATATCTCTGTTGTTTTAACATTAAGTTTTTATTCATTAGATTTTAATAAAATGTATATTTAACATTAATAAAGACGAACATTGCTTTATTTTTTCTTTTGTTTTAAATAATACCTCCTAAGGTTTCGGTTTATTCTCTGGTTTTTAAACTGTCTGCTGTAACATTCTTATTTATTTCCATTCCTACTTCTCAAATAGATACAACACAACTAATATTCTTTTGTCCTCAGATTTGAATTTTCCTTCAAAATTGTTTGTTTTTTTAAATTTTAGACTTTCAATCATAAGCCCAAAGATTATTACTTTATGAATCATATATATATAAACTCTATATATTCTTAAAGAAGCAGAGCTTAAATTATTAAAAAAAAAAAAAAGAAGAAGTTTTTTATAAGAAAAATCATGAGATTTATGAATTTTGTTGTTTTTCAGTAAAACAGTTATCTCCAAAAAACAAAACAAGAATAAGGTAAAAAGTATCATTGTTCAGAATCATGGAAGCATCGTTCAAAAGAATTGATTCATCACAACAAGTGAATGTTTGGGAAAGATGTGGGATCTTGAAATTTATAGAAGAAAATATACATAACTCGTATAAAACGAAAAAATAATAAATTATTACTTTCCTAATTTATATTAATAAAAGGAATAAAAAACATGTATTTAGTGTAAATCTGTCCTATAATCTATTAAATATTATTCATTTTATATTGAATAGTTGAGTGTAGGGTTAGTCTAGGAGATGTTAGCGAGAGTGATGGTATTACGTAAGCACATTAGAACATTCCCTGTCAAAGGTCAGTCAGTTATACTATACACCCCAGGCAATCACCTCCCCTAGACAACCACCCCAAGAGGGGAGGTCAAAGAACAGGCAACTGAGGAGATGACCCTCCATTGTTAAACGGAAATACTATTGAATCTCACACATTTTATAACATCATCGAATCCAAACTTTTTAGAAAAATCAGCCGGTTTTTCTAAAATAACGCAATAAAATCTATTGCAATTTACTCTTATATTTACTATTTTCCTAACGATGAATAAAAAAAAAAGGGTAGAAAGGTATTTAGAGTTCCTCACTAGGAGTTCAGTATTGATAAGAAAGTAGTTTCTCGAATAATAGTCAAACCAAGAGGTTGGTATGGTCAGCATATGTTTACAACTTCTTCGGTTATCTATCACACACACCAAATACCAACATTAGAGGTTGGATATATCATTTATATCCATATATTAGCTCAATAAATTTAATTCACGTCGTTTTCAAATTTCAGGCGCGTTTTAAATATTGCTCGACTTGACTATTTTGTCTCGTCTTCCCGTTTTAAGCTAATATTTAAAAAGGGATGTATCCTGTAGGATTGCCCTTGAGGCAATTAAAGGATACTTATGCTTATTATTCTATACATATTTCTATTTTTGTATTATTTATTAAAATTAATAAAAGAGTAAAAAACGGGGTTTTAGTGGGGTGGGTCTGACCGGAAAGGATTGCCTTTTTTTGTGTGTCATGATTTCCTTTTGTGAGATTGTGACATGTCGCACATCGATCAACATACTTGCTAAAAATGTCTGTTTCAAAAGCCAGATAAGTAAGGCTACCACGGAGGGCGGTAGTGGCTGATTTTGCTCGATATAACTATCTTAAGTCTCCTCTCCCTGTTTTAAGCAAATATTTCAAGTGATATAGGACCGTCGCTTCCTGGGGGTTTTAGTGGGCGGGTCCGGCCGGGAATGTCTATTCATCGTAATATCGATATTGAAATTTCACTATAAAAAATACTTTTAAAAAATTAAATGAACCAATAAACACTTCTTGAAACCATATAGGAATTTTTGTAATAATTTTCTATTTTAGTAATGTATTGAATGCCTGAGCAGGTTTCCATTCATTGTAATCGCTCATTAAGTAATGCATTTCTCTTTACTATAACAGAATTATATAAGATACAAAAAATATTGGTATTAAATCGCTAATAAATGATAAAATTACCTAAATAAAATAATAGGTTAATAATTAAATTGTGCGCATACTAAAAGAACATCCCTTGCCTACTATAGAAGAGTATATTAAACCTGGACAAGTTAAATGGAGCAGAAATCCATTCCAGAGCTGGACAAAATCAGATTCGGAATTCCTTACTAGGTTGCGTAGGAGGAGCGGGATAGGTTTCGGCAATTGAAGAACGATTGAAAGAGTTGAAACCGTATTGAAGAGCGGGCAGCCGCTTTAATTTCAATCTTTTTCCCCCAGGGGGAGCCATTAAAGTTGTAAGGGTCGTTTGGGTTTGGGCCTGTATTCGATTAGACTCCGCTTCAACAAAACCCTTCTTTAAATTATGACCCGGGCTCGCTAAACCTTAAAATTAAAGGCCCCCCTTGATTGTTAGGAGTAATCTGGCAGCGACCTCCTCCCGCCAAATTGCTCTAAGAACATTTAAAAGATCGATGAATTCATTAAGTACCGTAAAACGGTCCGCCCTTTGACGTTTTCCAGCTACTTTGGCAGCTCGGATTTTCGCCAGATTTCATTCTTTTATGGGACACTCAAAGTGGCTTTTCATCAGGACACTTAAAAATTCTCCTCTCTTTTATTGTATTTTTTAAAACACTTTTTTAGTTCCTCATGATGGAGACTAATGGGTTCTCTAGATAATTAAGTTTAATTATTTGAATGATTAAGGATAAGAATTGTTTAAATACGACTGATATAATTGCTGAGGGAATGTTAGCAATAAGTAGGTAACCATTAGTTAGCAAATATTAACATTCCTCCCGAACAAATATAAAATAATGGGGCTCTTCACCATCTAACAATGTTTAATAAATATTATTAAGCATGACTGCACTAAATTCGAAAATAAATTATTAAAATGTCCCGTAAAACTACCTTTCCACCTATTTCCAAACATTTAATATTTTATTCTAGTATATTTCCTGTGCACGACGCTCATATTTATAAACAATAAAGCAGTTTTTTTTAATAGTGGTTTAATGGACTAGCCGGGATAGAGATGAGACTGAAGAGATTCATGCGTAGCTTCATAAGATCTATCTTCGGGTTTCTTAGGAGATCTCATGTCTCCTATAAGTATGTCAAGCAGAAGTGGCTATATCCAACTTTTCGACAGCAATACTATTTGGTATCTTCCTTTTTCAAATTTTTAAATCACGTTCATTCATTAAATACTATTATATCTAACCACTTATACATACCCCATTGTATGCTTCCTTCAGAAAATTCTTCGGCATCTTCCCATCTCTATTCGAAAATCCTCCTCCGTTCCTTTTATAAAGCAGCAACTGTTTCTTAACCTGCTTGAAACTTTCGTTGTCAATCAGTTTAGTTTTCATCTTCACAAAAATTTTATTTGTTGCTCTATGGCTCTCAATCCCTATTACTTTTTTGTATTACTAATCTAAAGGGACGTGTCACAGAATGAATAAAGAATTTATGATTACTCAGTTTTAATTGTATGTTTTGGTTTATCACGAAGTGCCACCTAGTGGTTAGAGAAGCTAGCTTCCCAAGCAACCTCTGTGAGTCACCAGAGAGAAGAACAACATAGACTCCATTGTCCGGGGTATTTCTTCAGGTCATTTGTCTCAAATCTGCTACCAAACATAATGAGTGATAAGACTTCCTAGAAGCTGTTCCCAACCAAGGGATAAAAATATTAGGAAATTAAGGGAAAGAGATATGAGGTCTCCAACTATTCAATACATCTAACCCAAACGTTATACTTTGGAAATCTTATGAACCTATGTAATTTATTCAAATAGTAGAATTTTTTTTCCTCCCCGATTTCAATTAATTTTCGTAATAAGGAGTTGATAGTTGACCGTAGATTGTTAGTTTATTATTTCTTATAATTTTTATGTTTTTCTGAATGATGATTGTTATCTCTTTTTTGTTGTTTTTTTTTTCCCAGAAATTCAGGTCGAAACGTTGGCGCGAATACTGCTGACCGCACCCCCGACCATCTTCTCCACTCAATTAATTTTCATTATTTTCAATTCCATAAAGTCCACTGATACTTAAAGTATCACAAAAAAAAAAAAAAGAATTCAAAAGGATTCAGTTCCTAACATTAAGTTGAAGGTAATGAATACGTTACAGTATAATAATGCTTAAGATACATTTGTAGTGGAACAAAATTATTTTTTCATTCATTTATTAAATTATTTTAATTCATAATGATATTTAAGTGAGAAAACGTTTATTGGTTAGCTTTTAACTGATATCCGAGGGAATAATTACTTTAATTTCTAAAAAAAACTGATATGGTTATACTAGAAACTTCTCATTTCAATTCGTGTTTTAAGCTAATCGTTAGTTTTCGCTGCAAACGGGTTCTCGTTTTTGCTCTAGAGGAGACAGACGATATTACTAACGGTTCTACATACTAATTGTCTTTCTAGTAAGCCCCTAAAAAAGGGCAGAGAGAGTGAGAGAGAGAGGGAGAAGGGGCTGACTCAGCTGTGCTCCTATAATCACTGTCCTACGGCAGTTGCTAATGAGTCTCGCCCTAGGGCAGGCCAACTCGGGGCCCAATTACAACCAGCCCAATATTCCTACCAGTCTCCTGTTAACACCGATCGCTCCTTACACCAATATATATATATTTTTGATACATTGATGTGTTACTTTAAACATTATAAAACCAGGAGTAAAATGATAATAATAATAAAAATAAATTCTTTATTTGTTTTGGGACAGCCCCCTTTGTGATGATACCATGTATGGTACCAAATGATACCAAAATATTTAATGGGCCTTAAAGAAATAAAAAAAATAGTTACTAATCCGTAACATACAAATGAGAAATCATAATAAAGTAATTTATATATTTATAAATAGAAAAAAAATTAATATTGATAACTTTAAAATATATATCTTTACAGAGTAATACTAATTAAAAATATAAATATTTACAGAATTAATACAGCAGTTTTATTTTCAAGTCTGTCTGTGAATGCGGATAGAGGAATATTTATTTTAATTCTATTGGAATGATGGAATAAGCGGAACTTGAAAGTGGGAAGGGAACTAGAGTGATGGATGGAAGTAGGTGTGGAATTCTATAAGAAACGTTATCTCATAAGGAAGGATCTGCCAAAAGCTGCAATTCAGAGGACCATTGTATATAAGTCTGAAGTTCAGGAACTGGTATTAGGGGAATGAGCAGACGATTTGAATTAAAGGAAGTAGTATGATAAACGACGGTACTGGACCACTTTACCCCATCGTATTTTCTAGCCTGTTCCTTTTGTAAAGGAAGAATGTTAGGAAATACGACCACATACCAAAATATATCCAAAATTGGAAATCCTATTTTCGTTGGAAAACCAAAAGATTTCATAAGAAATCTGTTGAAATTGAATAATCTATATTATGAAAAACTTTACAGTGGTTGGTTTCTTTTTTTTTTGTATGATTCATTTTTTATTATTAAATATCAACCAAAAATACTAAGGAAAAACCTTTTGAACTACATTGAACACAAATTGTTTTATTGAAACTTATATAATAATAAAATATATTTCATATAGTTTCATGCTCTTTATATTTAATTATAATTAAATATTAATAACTTAATTTCATATTAAAAAATGTGGATTTAATACGGTTCAATAGGTTTTCCCTAGTCTTTTTGGTTGATATTTAATAATAAAAATAACATCCACTAAAAAAATAAATCCTAAAATTGTTTATTATAAATGACTAATGTAAAAATATATGTTTGTAATTGCCCAACAGAAAATTTATGTGGAATATGTACATGTGTATGTAACAATAAAACTGTAATAAGCTTTTAAAGCTGGTAATTGTGGTCCTGTCACACCCCAGACATAAATATGTAAGAAACCCGTCTTAAATATGCAACTTCAGTTTCATACCGCTTTTTGTTTTTGCCCTAGCATAAAAACGTTTTACTTTTAAGTTTTGTACAATGGCCCACTGAATTTCAGCTGCACGATCTCAATATTTTTCCTTACTATATATTTCATATATGAGTAAGTGAAAGAAAAAAATGTGTTTTTTTCCGTAGTCTTTTTGGTTGATAATTAATAATATATTTATCTATTTAAAACCATATAAACCTTTTAACACGGCTGCGTAAAGCTATCTAAAACTAAATATTTGATTACCTACTAAATGTTAACCTTCAGTGAGAGTGTTTTCATGTCGAAATATTTAAGTTATTTGTACTTCCTGATAAGATGTATGTACTTGGGCGTGACGCTTAATTTGACTGAACTTATTTTTATCAGCTAAAAGTAGGTAAATACATTTAAATTTAACAAACCAATATCCTTCTGAAAATAGATATTCGAAAGCTTGGTTTTATTGTAGTTAAGGAGGAGTCTTATTGTTTATTTCATTGTAATATAACCGTTTTGGGTACAGAAAGCTCAAAAGTTAAGATGAAAAATTTGTATTAATTGTAAAAGAATACTGTGGAAAAAAAAAATGTTATCTTTCTATTATATTGTATCATATAAAAAAATGTAATTTATATATGTCCGATCACGGATTGATCAGTATGCTGTGTAATGTAGCAACCCGATGTATTTGGGCAGCATGAATAAATAAATTTCTTTCTCTCTAAATTTATTAGATATTAAATACATTCTTGATATGTCCATCACATGTAAATACGATTTTAATTTATTACTGAATGCTGGGAAACTAAATACTGAATGCTCTAATAAGTAAATTAATTGAATTGGAGTAAGATAGTCCGGGTGGCGGTCAATAAAGGTATCAGAATAGTAAAAGAAAACCATTCATTGTTAACCAACGCCCCACTTTGCAGGGCTGTAAGAATGAAGTTCTGTTGCCAACTGATTTCATTCTGTAGAGCGAAACCTTGGTTAACAATAAATAGGTTTTTTTACTATTTTGATACCTTTATTGACCGCCACTCGGGCTATGTTCCTCCAAACTACTTCATACGGTCAACTATCTTCTTCTACAGTAAAATAATTAATTTTTTTGCTCCTTGAAACATGATTTTTCAGTCGGAAAAATTATGTAGGGAATAGTGCTATGCTTAGAACCTCTAAATATTTAAAAAAGAGTAAAATTCGATGCTTCTACAATACCTAACAGCTTCTTCAACAAAGGTGTAGAAATTGAGGAGAAACAAAAAACTGAATTAATTTTAATCTTAATAGAGTTGGAATATCATGCAATCAATCCTTTTATTGAGTGGGTAAAGTAGTTACCGTTTAATTAAAGTAAATTATCAATATAATTGCGTTTTTTTGTTTATGAACAACTCATTTGTTTTTGTTATTAATAAACTTTCTCACTAAATCATTGCCATCTCCGAATTGTTTTTCAAAAAAAAAAAATTATTCAGAGGCAAAAAGAGCAACCCATTACATCAGAGTCAATTAACTCAGCATTCTCTTCATAACCCACACCATCCGTAACCAAGGGGTTCTTTAAAGATTTCAGTTTCTCTATTGGAGGGTTCCTGTACTAAGTCTTCAGAAGAAGTTATTGAAAGTAATACTCTATTCTATTTATCTCAAATATCAGATATATTTATATCCGAATGGAATGCATATACAATTTTGTAATGATTTCGACTGAAAAATTCTTTTTGTTTTTTTAACAAAACACCACAGTTCCATCCAGTATGTCCATATCGACTTTAGTAACTTTTATAAAGAGTTATTTTGTATGTATATCGAAATTTTGAGCAAGGTAAAAGTAAGATGGGTGTATGCATATGTTCATTATTACCTAATGTGCGTACTCATTTAATATCTTGTCCAAGTTAATACTATAGCTACTTTATAAACGAGTATACATGTACCCTAGAAAGCAGAATCGAGAGGTTTGAAAGGAATGTCCTCAGTACAATTACAGAAGCGATCTGGGATCAGAGTCTTAACACATGGAGGAGTAGAACTAACAGCGAACTGCCTACAGAGACTGCCCAGTGAATACATGATATGAAGGCGAAGACCTTAAGATGGGCGGGACAAGTGGTTTGATGTAATCCATCAGGACGCCTCTACAAAACAATGAATGCCAGAGTAGTAGGCAAGAGACCACGTGAAAGACCAAAAACCAGATGGCTAGACAGAATCAACAAAAATATGAAAGAGCTGCATGCAACAAACTGGAAAGCAGTAGCCCAAGCTAGGTTGGCGTGAAGATGACTGGTTCGGGTGGCAAAAGATCTACAAGCTTTGTAGAGTCTACCAAAAAAAAAAAAAAAAGTGAAATTTTTAACTAACGTGATTTGCATTTACCAAAATTCTCTAAAACTCATTTTCCGATATTCATTTTTCCTCCTTGCTTCTCATTCTATAGTTATCTCTGATAATCTTTCAGCCAACATTCTTTTAACATGACCAAATCAACATAATATTTCATAAGAGATGAGAATAATTGTTCTATATAAGTTAGTTTTTATGCACTACCATCAGCTCTCTTATTTTTTCACGTATGGATTTTACAACGGCTCATCTCCAAAAAGGTTACGCTTATTACAGAGGTGTACATCCAGCAAATTATTCTCATTGCAGCGAAAAGATGATTTCTAGGACAAATTAAGAGATACTATGGAGAAGGAGATATGAATTCTTTAGTGAAATAGGAAACTGATATGGTGAGAGAGACAGAAACGATAATAGAAATAATCCAAATGAAATTTGTGAAGAATTATAAGAGAGAAATACTTTATTCATATATGCTGCCTAAATACATTAGGTTGCTATCTCACACAGCATACTTATCAATCCGTAATCGGACATATTTACATTACATATTCATGGTATAATCATAAAAAAAGATATACAATAATAGGATATAATAAACAATTTTTTTTTCACCACTACCGTTTCCTTTTACAATCCATTTCGGTCTGT
>NW_027110136.1:525142-562208 GCF_000696795.3 Halyomorpha halys
TCTGCAGAACCCCTGTCGCGCGCCGTCACAGCCTGATCGTCCGCGAACCCTGTGAGGACCACACTCTCTTGGTCACTTTTCAGGTCATATCCAAACTTATTGGCAAACTCCTGATCACAGAGCTCGCGGTACAAATGATCGATTGCTAGGTTGAACAGCGAAGGCGACAAAGGCCCTCCCTGAATTATAAATAAAAGAATTATCAATAACACCTTCTTTCAAAATAAATTTTTTCCTCATTATTAAAGTAAAGTTAAAGTTTAGCTGAGATTCAGTAGTGAATACCATATCCACACTATTCCTTCACCTTGTATCTGAATCATCGTATAACATGTGACTCATTAGAGAGGACTCCAATTGTCAACAACTTAAAATTAACGACGAAGAATATAAATGATAATATTTATACTGTTTTATGAAGTAAAAGGTGGTTGAATAGGAGAGATTTGAAGAAGAAAACTGTTGGTGCAAGACATCTATAGAAGAAATAGAGTTCCAGAAGGAGGCAGTCAGGGTAATGAAGGGCTTGTAACTGCAGCAGTTTGATGGGTTGGATGGTATAGGTCAGACAACCCTGGTAATATGAGATTGAACAGAGGTTTTGAAATCCACCTTTTGTAGAATATAGGAAAGGCACTGAAATTTAATCACTTGGAAGAAAGAAAACGCAAGGATATAATGACAACGATAGCAAGAGTGGAGCCACATTAAATCAATATTGTATGTTCAATATCAAAAAATTGAATACTGTCAGTACCAATTCCCACTTATTGTGAGAACAATAAAAAATATTATTTTTGATCTAATATATAAGACATGTGAAACTCATTGTTTAATATAGTTTATTGTTAATTGAGCAATTGACTACAAGAGTAGTGTAAGTTAATCTTTGAAATATTCTAAAATAAAGGTGATTTTCTGTAATATTTTAAGTAAGAAATGTTAGTTTTTTTTCTGTTAAAACCAGAAATTTCATAACCCATATTGAAATACTTCAAAGCACTTGATGTGAATAAAGTGGAGGCTACGTACGTGGGATTACCGATTTTAATGAAACTTATTTTTTCGACCGTGTCTCTCTCACAAAAAAAGTTTTGAAATCCATTACACTACTTTTGCCCTCACAAATAGTTTTTTGGTGCCATTCTGTTCCAATATGGCCGATTTGAAGTGTTGATTAATCCATCTGTAATTATGAAAAAAAGGTTTTTCTACTCAAGTATCCAATGATTCCCTGGACCACAATCAACTACCTAGAGGCCATATTGGACCAGGGCGGTGGCAATAGATCAGGTAACCGACAAGCCTTAACTTGAGAGATGAACGTTTTCAATTAAATTCCATTAGTGAGGGATGGGAAGCAGTTATTTATTTACTATCCAACGGAGAGGGCCTACATAAGTGACTAGTAAAAGGGAAGACTACAGCTAGCCAACAGCCACTAAAGCTCACCGATACAGCCACAAGCTAAGTGATCCACCAATCAGTAGAGTGGGGCATTTATTGCCTAGCCCAATCGCCTTCTTAGTGAAATATTAAACTCGACCAATCTCATTTGAGCTAGCATTCGGCCCCCAAATGCCGGAGCGACTTATCATTGCAGGGGGAGCCCATTACATTACTACGAGTAGCTTTCCACCATTAAACAATTGCTAGCCTTTCTTATTCAATTTATTTATAAATCTGATTTTGTTGGAAGGGTGATCTATCCAGTTTTAAACTTTTTTTTTCATCATTAATAAAAGGGCTTAGGATAAAGACAATAATTATTGTGAAAATTCTATGAGAAATCTTTAAAGTAAAAAAAAATCGATGAAATTGGTAAAAAAACAACTGTTTGAAAGATATTTTGTTTTCCTCAAAACCTACATACATTCAGGTAATGAAAAATATTTATGTTCAATAGATCAAAAATTTTTATTTGGATTTTAATATTTTTACATCAAGGATCAAGTTTGGTTCCGTGTTTACTGTCGTCGAATTTTTGTTACCAACCGGCCTAATTAATATAATACAATTTTTTATTATTGTACGTTTACGGATGAGATAAAACAAAAAAATAATAGCAGTGGAACTGGTAAGGAATCTACACTGATCTATGCACCTGGCTGATGTTTTCAGTTTGTTCTAGGCAAAGTAAATAATCACTCCATAAATAATTGTTTAAAAGAGTTCATTCTATAAAGTTGGTATTTTTTACTTTCTTATTGGAAATCTCTAATTAGAGTGTGAAAGAAGAAGCTGACTGAAAAAGTGAAGCCAAAAATGGCTAGCCTTATGATGGACCCAGGAGCAGAGGCGTAGGAGTTAATAACTCCAATCAATAGTTGCCTTCTGTTTTGGTTTAGATTACAATGGTCGACATTTCTATTAGAACTTTTTCTGATTATAATGATATTTAATAAGTGTAATTTTCATAAGCAACTCATTACACAAAAATAATATAGGTGCATCTACTTTAATATGTTCTTGAACATTAACGAGGTTGGTTAGTTGAGTAGGTTGGATCTTTTTGCCATCTCATTAAAAATTTTTAACTATTTCGTAATAGATTTAGAGTCAGTATCTTAAATGGTATTTTAATCCTCTTAGTGTAAAAAAAGGAAAGAAAATAGTTTAAAGAAATGGAGATTTATTTATGTATATTTCTATTGGGTACATAATTACCAATATTTCATTTAAACAGATACTTAAAAAATCGTGATAAATAATATACATCATTATTGCTTATCAAAAAGAACTTTAAAGTGAGTGATTTAACAAATTTTGAGAAAATGTTTCATAGTTTTACATCTAGTATGCGATTATGCCTCCCCTTAATGAACTATATCAACATTTAAGCTATATTTCATATAATAACTTACTATTTTAAGATACTGATTGTTGGAATGTAATTTTTTAGAAACCTACAGGAAACAATATTAGCAGACTATACTACTATGGAAGACTATACTACTATGTATCGTTAGAGTATATTTTCTTCATTGAAAGTTCAGCACCAGCTAAGGAATATATTTTATTAAATTTATAAACAAGAATATTTCACCAATTTTCATTCTAAAACAAAATGGTCTACGTTTCAACATTATTTACGACTAATTATTCAAAATTGATAAAACATCTTAATGTTATTTTGTATTTTTGACCAATTTTATAATGCATTTCTAAAGTGAGTCAAAAACATTTTCAAATTGAGCCCAAACATAGACACGTTAAACATTAATATCAATAATGATAATAATATCATTAATATATAATTTCATATTTTACATTCTTATGGGTGTTTTTGACATTACGTATAATAAAAATGACAACCACACAGGTCACCACTTTTAGGAAAATTACAACTTTATTAATTAATTTTTTGACTGAACAATTTTAGAATTTATGTCTAAATCTGTTCAGTTGAAGAAGTAATTAAAAGTTTTAATTTTCCTAAAAGAGAGGATATTTTATTGTATTGTGTGTAATGTTAGTGGAAACATGCTTCTTGTTTGCTTCAGCAAAGTAAGCCATCGATATAACAGTTAAAGACATTTTTAAAATAGCAAGATTCATTTTTAACTATTTATACTCATAGTATGAACTCTTCAATTTGTTTATAGTTATTATTATAAAAGCATACTCTCTTTATTATTATTTGAATGGCAATATAATTTCAACTCTACAAAGTTGTAAATCAAAGAAATGGATAAAACATATTAAATTTTAAGCCTAAATATTTTTAAATACTGTGAGACATATTTATGCTATCGGCTTCAGTACATGTATTTGTGTTACGAAATAATAAGGATTTTTTTTAAAGAAACTAATGTTATTTGTAAAATAAAAAAATAAAAATGTTACATAAAACAATTTTTATGGAACAATTGATTATACTACATTTACTAATTTACCAACACAAATTAAGTTAAATTCTATTGTGTATTATAAGACAATAAATACATCAATCTGCATATATCTGTCTATAGAAATATCCCACCAATCTACAAAACTCATACAAAATACAGTCTAGAGAACAAATTATGATAAATTTGTTTCCTCATTGACTAATTTGACAAAGAAGAAATTAACAAATAGTTCCTGTAATTATTTCCAAGAGCATTGCATAGTCAGTGGAAATCAATAGTCCAATGAACTTGGTATTAGAGTAGGTAAACGAAAGCTGGCTAAATCAGAGGCGGTTCCCCTATCCAAACTTTAATTAGCCCGTATACCTCACAGTCACCGTCGCACCGATTTAAGGTGTTCCCTTTATGTATATTGCTGAACTTTTTGACACTTATGACTTAATATTGTTTATTTATTTATATCATAATTATTTATAACAAAATATTTCATCGTTTAATGCAACAGCTTTAAATTTGCTGAATTTAACTTTAAACTATCAATGCGAAATCATATCATTATTTTAAAAACAAAATTTAAAAAGTTTAAATAAAATAATGAATAAGATTCTCCTCAAAATTTACTTTACTTTCCCTTCGAATTAAGTTTAGCTTTCGCGGTAACATTAAATTCTATGTCAATATAGAAATATTTTCAATTTCTTTTCTCTTCATTGAATTTTTTTTAATATCTATATTTTAAACACTATAGCTCCAAACACTACAGCAATATTAATTAAATTAAATTTATATGAGTATGCTCAATGATATGTAACACAAATTTAGCTGTTTATAAGATATAAGAGTCATTTCAATACTTTATTATTTCTTCTTGTATAATATGATATCCAGTAAATCAAATTATCAATAATAAAGTGTATATACGGCCAAAGTGACTATTTAATTTTTTTAATTTTATTTATTTAATGTAATTTACAACTGTACAAAATAATACAATAAGTAAATATGTTGTATGTTTCATATACACTTGAAAATCTTGGGAAGGAACCACCCATCGGTGGTACTTCAAACATTAATTTAAATTAGAAAGTTCCGTGGCCATCTTTACTATTTAAAATTAGATTTGGACATATTAGCCTTGCAAATATTTTAAGAAGTATTGTGAAGCTGAAAATTAATAATATTTTCAATAACGGCCAAGGTAGCCGAAACGTCTAAGATATAAAATAATTCTTAATAAAAAGCTTGAGCCTAAAAGAATTTAATTAATTATAATTAGTGAAAAATATATTTTTGTAATTTTTAATAGATAGTTGGAGCAAGTAAATAACCTTCTAGGGGCATTATCTCCAATGGACTCTCAATTTCTAATCTATATAAATACTTATGGTTGAAACTAAAGAGAAGTGCTTTATTCGTAAAGGCTATATTATAAGGCGCCTATATATCGGGTTACTACTACTAGAACATACAACTACTTATCAATTTATGATTAGATAAATAAGCACCAATATATGCTATTTAGAGATATAATTTTGTTTCTACTTTTTATTTTTTCAAACAATGATTAACTATAACCTAAATACAATATACTTCAAATATGATTTTAACCATATAACAACTATATTCTATTTTTTTTTCCCACTTTCATCTTATACAAAGTTATATCACATTTTCGTTATTCTTTCTTTTCTTCTTTTTTTCAACCGTAACTGCGCTATTCTCTCTATTCAACTCTCTCATACTCATGCAATGCAAATTAAACGCAATTATCAATAAATGGAAATACAGAAATAAATAAAAAATAACAGCAGAGGAATAATTTAAAAAATCAAATAAATAAGCTAAAAAAAGTAATAAATACATTAAAAAAATATAAACATGTTGAAACAAAAAACACAAATAAATAGGTTAAAAAATATTTTAAAAACAATACAAAAGAAACAGATGAATAACCTGATGTCCTCAGACCTAATTCCCATGCTGGTGATGTTGTATCATGCCTATGGAGTTCAAAATACTGTTTTCTGTTTATTTTGTAGGTTTTGTAGTTTGTTTGTTTTTTTAAGCTTTTTGTTCTATTTGGTATTGCTTCACGAGATCCAAACCATTGGACGTTGATCTCTCTCCGATGTTCGGAATTTTTCTTTAAGGTAATTGATGCATTTTTTGTAAACTCCCTTTTTTCCCTCCCCACAGAATCAAGGTCTTTACTCAATGAGAATTATTACGTAATGATGAGTCATTAAAAAAGATCATCTTATATGTTATATTTAATTTTATAACATCACTCTTGAGTGATATGTATTTTCTGTAAGTTTTTTAGTATTAATATAAACTCCGAATTTTTCCTTTTTTAAATAACACACTGACATTCCGGAATCCTCAAGTTATAGATAGTTTATTTAAGACAGTAGTATTTGAAATTATTGAGTGGTTCCTTTATATTTTAGAATTTCATTGAATAATTGACGAAATAATATTATATGTACATTTACACAAGTAAAGTTTGTGAAATATTAAAATTTGTGTTTTTACAAAAAGGACACTGAAGACGAAGGAGGACTCCGAAAAGGAAAAAAAGAAATTAATAAATGAAAGATGGTCCGGATACGGTAAAAAAAACTGGAATAGTGACACCTATTTTAATAAGCCAACGTTTCGCCCCACGTTGCAGGGCTTCGTCAGGGCTAAAAAAGATACAAACACTTAATATAAGTAAAAAAGTAAATGAAAAATTACAAGGGTATTAAATGAAACGTAAAAATAAATAAGAAAAAAATATATAAATGAAAACATAATTAGTAACAGATAAAAATAAGAAATATAAAAGAAAGTACAAACTAAGAAATGTAAAGGGGGATAAGAATAAAGTCAATAAAAAAAGGCGAAAATGAACGGGGATGGCAGTTAAGTACATCACATTTGAAAATAATTTCAGAAAATAAACGAAAAATATTAAAATAAGGTAAATAATAAATTAAAATATACATAATAGAGAGGGAGAAGAAATATAAAACATTAAAAAAAAATAAAATGCACACGGATAGAAAATAAAAAAGAAATAAACTAAAAAAAGGGATGATCCAGAACTGATAATGTTTCGAAGATTCTTGGAAGTTTATTTACCAGCCCTTTCTATAAATTTAAAGCAATACAAGCTTTTTATTAATTTATTTTACATCTCCGATATTTCGGCCAGCCTGACCATTATCTACATTAACCCCCATTATCAATTCAAAGCCTCACTATACTTTTTAAAATATTTGCAGGATACAAGGCCCAGGTTTAATTTAATGTAGTTATTTAATCTATTTTTGATTTACTACAATCAGAAACTATCACATCTTCACTATACTATTTCTGAATATAAATCAAATTTACAATTAAAAGAATTAATGAAATAAAGAGAAGGCAGAAACAGTTTAAATAACAATATTAAATTAGACTTGGGGATAATATCCTGCAAATATTTTAGAAAGTTATGTGTGCCTATGAAATTGAAACTTGAGATTAGTCTATACAATAGGTTGGCCGAAACATTAAGGATGTGAAATAAATTAATAAATAGGCAGCACTGGCCTTCAATACCAGTTGCGGCTAGGATAGGAACACTGAGATCTCTTGGAGGCCATGCTTTGCCTTCATTACGAGGGTAGCAAAGCTTGGTTTGGAGTTCCCAAGACTGAATGCAATTATTGTATACAGGTTATATTTTGTAGTTATTTTATTGTTACTTAAATTTAATTTTTTGTATCTTGTAAATAAATCATTTTATTATTTACTAAATTTTATTTTTCCTATCGATTTATCTTTTTGTTTATACATATTATAATTCATCAAAAACATATACAAATCTCTATAATTATAATATTATAATTTTCCAAAAAAAAATTTGCAGGTCAGATACTCCGTTTTTCCCAATAAGGGCACTACAGAGTATTCTAGAGAAATACTTTTGTTTAAACAAAAAAATGAATACCACAAGTTTCTAATTACATGCGACATAACTACTATAGATACTAATAGACAATTGCCTTACCGGTTCTCCTGAGGACAGATCGTTCAACCACCTGATTAAATAGTGGCCTAACGTGGAAGAGGAATTGATAGGGTTCTTCCATGGCAAGGTAAGGATGGGTATTGATTCGGAGGAAGAGGAGCGAGCCCGTCTTGGGCAATATCTTAGAGAGTAGGGAGGGCATGTGATTATTCTCAGGAGCAATATCTGCCCTTGTCTTGTAGGGCTTTACACATGATTACTGGCCCTTTGAAAGAGCTTCTACAATCAGCGGATTGCGCTCACTGAGTGCTCAAAGCACTAATTATTATTCCCCCGGCGGTGCCTTCTTGATAATTACTTAAAAGATAAAAGTGGTCTCTTCCTTCGGCGGCGATGGGAATCGATGCTCCCGCAATTAAGTAAGTGACGCGTTTATTGGCGGCCGCAACTCAACTCTCTCCCGGCCATTAGTGAAATATTAAACTCTTCCAATCCCCTCGACTCTTCACACGGAAGGTTCCAAATGTAATTACGGTTAGGGCGCCAGATTACATCTCCCTCTACTATTCGGCCACAGTCAATGATAATTTTTTTCTTTTTTTCTTTATCAATTCCAGTAATTGTGATGAGGAGATCGCTTTGTAGCTATAAAGTTATCAAAACATCATTCAGAAAAAGAAAAAAAAAAGTTGTATACATATCTAAAGTTTAAATGAAACACAGTCGTGACTAATATTTCAAGAACTCACAGTAATATAAATCCATAATTTTTTTTATTTACATACATAAATATTAAAAACTAAAACTTATGGTACAGCACAGGCGGTACAACCAAATACGGGTCTTCGCCGCATAAAGACATCACCTTCATTTCTCTTGCGCCAAGATTCTGCCAAACTTTCGTTTCCAAAATTTTCTGAGCTATGTATTCTACTACAATACTGCACAAGATATCAGAAATTTGTAAAAAAAAATCTGTACATTATAAAAGAAAAAGGAGTTCATTTCTGTTTTCATCACACCCAAAAAATAATGATCAGCACAAATTATCAGATCAAATTTTTTAATTGTATTTTTATTTTTTTTTAACAGAGATATTAATTTACACAGATAGAAATTATCATTTTAAAATTAGAGAGCATATTATCATAATAAGGATGTAAACTACAAAGAGTTGCTTATCAATATAAAACATTAATTAACTACTCAATTTGAATAAAAGAAATAATTATTTTAAATTAATTCTTTTGGAACCGAGTAAACAATGATATCAAGAACAAAATATTGATATATCTACAATGGAAATAAAATATAAATATTTCTATAACACCGATATTCATAATCTATGTATGCCTCTATTCCTCTAGAATTTATTTTATTAAATATTTTAAAAATAGGTTTTTGATATTCAAATTATAAAATAGATATACGATATATACAGAAAAACTACCGAATGAAATAATCCATATACTTTTATAAAAATACCGTTATTTCGATATGCTTATCTGTATATTTACAATATCCCATAGCTCGATCCGATTATTATTTATTGGCATGTATTGGATTCGTACTTAGGTTCGATGGCTTCTTCACCTCAAAAGAGTGATTTTGGGGGTGGCATCGACAAATTATCAGAGAGATTGTAAATATGTATAGCTAGAGATATTCGTAAAATAAAAGTGGGTTTTCAATAGAAAAATTCAATTTCATATTTACAAATATTCATTTCTTTTGTTTTAGAAATAACATTATCACTCATTAAAGAAACTGTATTAAAACAGCATCCAGCTTGTTTTACCATCAACATGCCTTCTTATTTATTTTTAGCAGGAATCATAAAATTTAGTTATGGTGCCCAAATATTTTAAGTTTGAGTACACTATATCTCATACAAAATCTCTTATTCATAAATTAATGTTTCTCCAACTTTTTCAATCACTATAAAAAGATAAACGTTGGTTTTGCCAATTGGAAAACAGATAAAAAGTCAGCTCACTAATGAAGCATATTGAATTCCCTTTTTTAAATTTATTAACAAATTAAAATTTCAGAGGCGATACGAAACCAAGAGTTCATCATTAAACCTTACTTATTTAAAAATACGTGATTAATTTATTTTTCCAAGAACAAATTACTACAAGACTTTGAGACATCTTAAATTGACATTGTAATTAGTAAATTGAAACTTTAGCGGGGTCCTAGAAGGGATTTAAGTACACTCAACTTCTTCATGTTAATTCTGGGAGAAATTAATTAACAAACTGGAATAGAAGAAGAGGTCGAAACAATTCTGCTTTGTTTAACTTGTGCCTTCTCCTAAGACCCTGTGGCATCCGCCCAGCACAGATTCCTACGTTTACATGCTCCGCCATTGTCTGATCCCTTTTCTGGGAAAATCCACCCTTTGACTTCACGATTATATCTTTGTAAAAGATGTCTATTTCTTTGTTTAATGAATAGATATTTAATATACCAGGATTTTTTTTTAAATTTCGGTGTGTAAAGTTATACAACGATGAATGTGTAAAAGAAAAATACTTAAAATTCTAAACTGAACTTTGAAAATAGAAAAAAATATGAAGATGACAGTTTTTATCCTAATTTAATGTCTCCCTATGTAAATACTGATCCAGAATTACTAAAGTAAACTCTCTAGATTTTACCCCGATATTAATTGAACATTGCAGGAGTTCTCAACATTTCGTACCCTTGGCGACGCACATATTCATAGAAAACTATGTTTTATAACTTTTTTCTTTATGAGAAGAGAAACTTTTTTCTTTTGACCCTGAAAATAAATATGTATTTTTTAAATGTATCCCTTAACAACATTTTATTTTACGGAACTAAATTAACAAAAATATAAATCTTAAATACATAGTTTAAAAAAAAAAATTTACTTAGCAGCCGGGAGCATGAAATCGATTTTTAAAAGGTAGCGGGCACCAATATTTTCTTTTTTACAATATTACTTATTGAATTAGTTTTTCTAAAAAATTAAACTCTAATAAAAGAGCCTTAAGGGATAGTAGCATCACTACAGCGAGAGATACTGACAAAGAAATAGAGTTTGAGCCGATGTTGCTATTAATGCCACTACAGTAACTGTTATTGTGACCATAACTGTCATAAAATATGGCAACTGCTGTCTTGGCTGTAAAGTGGCATTGTGTAAACAAAATATAATAATAGCCTATTGTGTTTGTTTCTAAAATATAATCGAAACAGTTATTCAATTCATAATGAAGTGTTATTTTCTTAAAAATCCTTACACCGAAAGGATATGCATTCTGTGTCACAATGACAGAAAAAATTGCACAAGGCTAAGTCCTAGCTTTTGCAAAAAAAGAAATTGAAACTCTTTTAAGAAAAAAATATTTGCAGGAGAAACCAAACAGGGCGAAACTCCGTCCAGAAGCTGTCAAGATGACGTCACCGAGAATTATTCTTAATAACTGAGTTATTTGTTTTAGGGGTGGTCTATTCTTGGAGGACTACTAAAGTCAATTTCATGCTCCCGGGTTCCAAGTTTAAGCTTAAAAACTTTTTTTTTAACTATGTATTTAAGGTTTATATTTTTGTTAGTTTTGTTCCGTATAATAAAATGTGGTTTAGGGGTAGATTTCATTCAAAATAATAAATTTGATGTTCACAAGTAAACACTTCTCAAAAAGAAAAAAGTTTTATTGTTCGTTATCAATAGTTTTTCCATGGATCACTTATGGGAACCACTTACGTCTTAATCAACCAGGTCAGCCGAACTACTAATTATAATCACTAATTTTAAAAAATAACTATTTTTAATTTACAATCTAAATAATGTCAGATTTAGCAGCTATTGCTCAACCCAGCATGGAGACGTGGGTGGTACCATTACGTTATTAAATGAACTAATCTCCTTAACATCTTAAGAATCGACCAATGACTAACAATCGATAAATTGAGTCCTTGTTTAACATGACAGTAGTACTCATGTTGTGAAAAGTAATTTATTATTGAATGTGAAAAATAAAAGTTAGGATAACATAAATGCAGATTTAGGAAAATATGCCAAGATTGAGAAAAAAGTAAAATTAATAATACTTAAATATAAAATAGTTTTAATATTCTTTTTATTAGAAAAAAATATTTTATTTGTTCTTTATATCCCGGAAGAATGGTCAAGGACAAAAAGTGATGTACATTTTATTTTTAAAAAAACAATAAACGAGCGGCATCCTACAAAATCTATTACAGAAAATACACTATAATTGTTTTCTTCCCAACAACTTTTTATTTCAAATAAAATAAAATAAAAACTAAGAAAAAAATGTTTTTTTCTTTTATAGAGTGTTCGCAAAACACTTCCCCTAATAAAAGGTACCTTCACAATTTTTTTTTAACTTCCTTGAAATCTGGGTGTAGAAATTTATTTTAACCTGTTAGATACTCGATTAATCATACTAAATTTATTCATAAAAGAAAGAGTATTTTCTGACCATTTTAATACTTGGAAACAATGTTGTTATTTCTTCTTTTTAGCTTCGACTTTTAGGAGTCTTTTTCTCCATTTTCAGGATTACATTATCTATAATTTTAACTTATATAATTTATTCAAATTCTTGAGACTGGTATTTATCTATTAAATAAATCGAATGTTATCCTTATTAAGTCTCAACATTCTTTATTATATCAATAGTCCAAATGTTTCGGCCAATTTGGCCATCCTCAAGGACAATCTTAAATATAAATTCACACCTCACATCAAAATTTAAAATAAAAAATTTTTAACAGGCTATTTTGCCCAGGTCATCAAATTCAAGTCAAAATCACCCTATTTTTTAGAACTTCATTAATTTTTAAAACTTTAATTTTAGATTAAAAATACACTATCCGCAATTAGATAAAACTATTTTTATTTTAAATATAATTTTAATATTCTAGAACAGCTAGAACAATAAATTTCAATAAATATTTATATTATTATTTGACGTATTTTTATACATAGTAATTTAATTTCATCTTATTTATTATATTTATTTACAAAAAAGATGAAATTAAATTACTTTTTACCTTTCCTTTACTTTTCTTGTTATTTTCGTCCATATTGTAATATTTCCAAAGGAATGTCCCCTTTAACAATGAATTTCTTTTATACCTTTCCTCCATTATTAAAAGTTTTCATGGATATTATCATTTTGTATTAAATCCACCCTGATAGAAACAATGCTATTGGAAAGGAATTATTTCATGCCGAATACCGCCGTGATTCATGTCGATAAACAAAAGCACATCATACTAAAGCAATGGCACATATGTTAGCATTAACTTTTCATTAACGAAACCGCTTAGATGGCACAATCCCAAACGACAGGATCAGCTGACGCACAATGACTCCAATTTATCGAGTCCTAAATGAAAGGGAGGAAGATCCGATATAAAATATGCAGAGAGGGACAGCCGCAGCTGTAATCGGCTGGTTCCCATGACACTCAGACGTCAACTCATCTGGATTATAATCCCATTAAATCGCGACTCCCCCCCGGCCACAATGGACCGCACCATTGTGACGCCACAATGGGAAGCGCTACAATATATATTTCATACGCCCGCTCCTTTTCACCGGACGGGACTTAGCCAAATAGCCCGATCCTTCTTTCTCTTTTTGCCCGGCGCCGTTCCGTCTCAGTCCCAGTCATAATACTGTCACCCAATTTCGTTCCCCACCGCTAGCCTACGGTTTCGGTATAGCTTTCCATTTTAACAAAACGATCTTCTTCAATTTATGATTATTGTATGGAGCTCATTTATATATTATGATAATTTTAATTTCAAAAACAATAAAATTGATTTTTGATTAAATAGATAATATAAAATACATTTATAATGAATTTTATATTTATGTTTTATTTGTTGTTTATATGTTTTTAATCCTACTTTCTTCCTTTACTACTATCTTTTGTACGACGTTAAACGAACCGCACATTATCAACATCAGACGTGGACAAACTACATTAGAATTATTTCATCAACCTTCACTTATACTTTTAGATTAAAATTTTTCATAACTATATTAACGAATTTTATATTGATATTAATCAATGTATAAATTGAATAAAAAATTATCTGCAATATTTTCGTGTATTTACCTTAATCATTTGATACCCTAATTCCACCCGATTTTAAGGGCTTTGTCTGAGTTATAAAATATTATGTTATCAGTATTCCTGAAAATGATAATGTTGTAACTATAATATTTAAAAAATATAGTATTTATATATACTGCCTTAATTATTAATTTTACTTACTTTCAAATGGAATGTCTTCTTGTCAGTCATATTTTTTTAAAAAGATTTTAGCCTAATTCCACCGCTACTAGTTCTAATCTATTTTGGTTCATTCTCTTATTCATTATTAAAACATTCATATGTTAATGACATCAACACAATTTTGACCTATCCATTTCATGGCTGATTTGAGGTTTTCCACATCTATAATATTTTTAGTAATTTATATAAATTTTAGGTGTTTCATTATTTTACCATTATACTTAAAATTTCTCATAAAAATTGTGATTATTTCTTGGTGTTCAAACAGTGCTGTATCCTTATTGGTAAAATAATTAGGGTTTTTATTATTCAATATTTAATTAGTATATGTTTAATTTTTCTATATTTTTCATTATTAAATATGATATTTAATGACATCTTAATTACGTCTGCCATTACCCGTATTGAGGAGGTATGGAAGGGACAGATGTTAATTTAGAAAGAGCTGTACGGGCACATCCCTCACTAATTATGGCAGTTATACTGAGTGAGGGAGCTGCAGCCAGAGTTCACAAATCTTAGTCAGGGCTTCGGTTCGAGGCACTCTAGTTGATAACACATCCCCCTCGGCTGGGCAGATTAGAAATCCGATATCTGTTTATTTAGGACATCTTCAACTTATATTTGTAGTTTTTCCTTCAACCAAATTATAGTAAAAACTGTCAAATATTACTTTAAATGAAATATATTTTTGAACAATTAATATATTTCAAATTCAGTAATGGAATTATTGATTGTAGTAATCATCGTTAAGCGGTCATTTTGTAATAAATGTTAAACAAAAATTATGAAAGAATGTATATTGTTTTAAAAAGATGAAAATTAAAGTACTGCATTATTTAGGAACTAACACATGAATTTAAAATAGCTCTAACATTTGAGTGGTTAATTATAAAATAATAGAATTTTATAAAATCTTAAACATAATTTAATGCAATGAAAATTCATTTCTTACACGTGGAGAAGATGGTCTGGGGGGGGGGGAGTGCAATCAGCAAACAAAAACACAAATAAACAAAAATATTTTTGTTCGTACCGACGTTTCGATCTTATTTTCAGGTGTTCATCAGGGCTATAAAACAAAAAAAAGAAAACAACCATCATTCATAGAAATATAAAAATAAAAAGAAATAATAGACTAAAAAAATTGGAAATATACATAACAATGAAGTGAGAAAAAAAAAAGTTGATAAATAACCATGGACTTTAACAGTAGCAGATTGATAACAATGAAAGATGAAATATAATAAAGTATAGGTAAGAAGATATGTATATTATATTTCATCTTTCATTGTTATCAATCTGCTATTGTAAAATTCCATTATTAACTAACTTTTTT
The DNA here is from genome assembly GCF_000696795.3 of Halyomorpha halys. Lineage (NCBI taxonomy): Eukaryota > Metazoa > Arthropoda > Insecta > Hemiptera > Pentatomidae > Halyomorpha > Halyomorpha halys. The sequence continues at coordinate 540,641 of NW_027110136.1, forward strand.
TTTGCCCAATTCATTGTTATGTATATTTCAAAATTTGTTAGTATATTATTTCTTTTTATATTTACGTTTTTTTTTTTTTTGCTGACCGCACCCCGGACCATTTACTCCACTAAATAATCTACGATCAACTATCTACACCTCTTTATTTCTTAAAAATTATTTCTCGGACGATAATCTTTATAGTTGGTTTGTAAAATAAGATAAAAAATGTAAGGCAAGCATTTGTTTTCATAATTAAGAAATAGTGTGCACGGAAATTTCGGAAACTAATAAAGATTAGTTAATAGAATGAATGTGGTGGAGTATTTTTTTCAGTTTTAATTTTACATTGGATGGCTTTATCGCTAGGATAAAATAAACTTAAAACATGTGATCAATGAAAAAATGGAAAAAAGGGAACTTCTCTCCCCTCCACTCTCAATTTTCCTAGCCTCCTAGGAGTCAGGACTTTTAATATGCTTACCTCCTAATTAGTACAAACAAATTTCGAACGTTAAAAATAGGGTTAGTTCTATTCTCATTCACAAAATTTAATTAAATCGAATTTATAAAATGAGGGCCTGCACAGTATGTGTATCTTCAATAGGCAAGTTTGAAGAGAAAATGTTTTTCAACGCCATCGTAGAAGTAATAACATTTCCAGGAAAAAAACATATGACTTATTATTAGGTGACAATAAACGAAAATAAACAAAAGTGATGATAAAATTTTAATAAAAAAGTAGCAGAAGAAACGTTCAAGACTGCCAATAGGATCTGGCAAAAAATTAATTGTTTTACAGATTTTGATGTTCACATAAACTTAATACTTATTAGGAATATTTCAAGTATTATAGTCATTTTATTTATTTATCTTATTTTTTTAGCTCATGTTCTCGATAGAGGACCTATACAGCCCCAGAGTGGGAACATCAAGATTCATATCTTGGGACCACCGTGAAATAAATTTTACCAACTAAGGTGGTGGGATTCGAACCCACAACCTTGTAAACTAAGTGCTCTTGAGTACTCGCCCCAGTCCACTCCGCTATCAGGTTCTTAATTTTGATTATTATTATAAATAATTCGTTTATCTGTCTTTGGATAAATCCATTATGCAAATATATATTTTAAAAAATATTTATAAGAAAAATTATGTAATAATGCATATTTCAATAAATAAAGAAATGTAATATGGTTTCAATTCCTTAACAGGTTTTTTATTATAATTTTTCTAAAACACGTACAAATTTCGGAAGTGTCACAGATAATTAATTGTAAATGATCATAAACCAATTCTATGATAACTTTATACATATCAATATTTATGAAATAATGCTAGCCATTTTATTAATAATAAATCAGATGGATTGTAGCTGTGCAGTGAGATGGATGAAGAATAGCAGAATAAATTATGAGTTCTCCATTTAAAAACGCATTAATTATAGCATGTATAATAGAGATCTGACAGAGGATCCCTGCGCTAAGCCGATGCTAATAAGAGCAAGGGTAAGTCGTTCCCAGCATGGGAACTGTTCTACATCAGCCCAAGCTGGTGGGGGAGAGCGGAGTAGGAGAGGGTATTATAATATATTTTAATTCGTTGAATAATTTATAATGGCCATTGTTATTGTTACGCAACAGAGCTCAATATAGAGCAATTCAAGAGAAGATTTAATATATGGCAGCACCGGAATTGAAAATTCATAAATGTGTCAGTTTATATACATAAATACATACCTATAAACCTATATTAGTCGTATAATAATATAATATTATAAATCTGTATAGTATAATCAGAATTCTGATGTATACTTCTGAGTACATTAAGAAACTAGTACACTGAGTAACTAAATAATATTGCAAGACAAACTAATGCACTTAAAAAATTAAGGTACATGCTGAACATTATAGCAACTTGTTAAGGATTAATGGACTGCGCATCTTCGAATGATAAATAGTTCAGAATCGAACTTCCAATCCATGGTCTGAGCGTGGACTCATTTGACCGTGAGAAACGGTTCTAAACTTGTAGTTTGTGCTGGTTGGAACAAACGGCCGATAGTTTGGTAATTGGTAGAGAAATCGGACAGGATATGGAATCTGTAGTACACAAACGTCCTCAAGTTTTTTTTTTTTATTGTGAAACCCTTCAGCGTATCAAAGCTATTAATTATATCGAGCTCTTCAACTACTGTCAAGCCAAAATGTATTTCCAGATCCAGCTTTATAAAACTAGTTGACAGAGGTAAATGAAAACTTCTCAATTTCACAAAAAAAAAAAAAAAAAAAAAAAAACTTTTAAAAAGGTTATTCAATGGTATTTGGTAATATTATACTCTTATTTTCTAGCAAAGTATATTTCATTATTCTTATACCATAAGTCTTACGTAATATTATTATACAATACGCAGTATTAATTTTCATTCCTATGTTTTATATAGATTATAGTATTCTTCTAAGTTGTATAGTCTTATATTCCCTATTTTTTAATTGTAATTGAGGCTTTTTTTATAAAACATTAAACAACAAATTCTGTAAAGTTAAAGTTTCTGACAAACAAAAACCCAACAAAAAACTCATTGAGTTCATTTCTAAGTTTAAATTTTCTTCGCCAAAAAAGTATTAAAGGTCAACATTTTCACTATAAATGTAACTTTTTTAAATGAGAAGTTTCCATATAAATTTTTTTAATAATAATTTTCCAAAAATGGATATAATGACTTGTGATAGAAAACTCCTAAATTTTTAATTATAATTCATTCATTTATTATTATTTTTGATTTAAAATTATTATTAATTTATCGGATAATTTATGAAAAGTTGTAAATTATTATTACTATTATAAAAAAATAAACTATTGATATAATTAGTTATATTTCCATAATAATCTATATCATATTTATTGTGGTGGTTTGTGTATTATTTCAACAGTAGTAGTTATTCATTTATATTCCATTTCGTATGTTTTTAGTTATTTTCCTATCATTAATTGTAACCTATTTGTGTTAACTCTATACGTTTAATTACATTAGTGGTAAAATCTTGGTAATAATTTTTGAATTGTTTCTACTAGTAAACCGTTATTTTAAATATTATTTTGGTACCGACCAATATAAGCTGCCAAATGGTCGAACTTTGGTCGTTATACTTTGATTCAATAAAAAAAAAACAGAGAATAGACCTATATGTATAAAATATAAAAATGCTTAGGTTGGTAGAATTAAAATTAAGAACAATAATATTCGAAATGAAGTGAGCCTGAGTTACTAAGTACTTATTGAGATTAGGATAAAAATAACTTAAGTCTGTAATATTCATATTTTATCGGTTCATAAAGTTAAAAAAACAACATATTTTTATTGTTCGTAATATCAAGATAAAAAGCATATTAACAAATCTTTTCAAAAAGGTAAAATTTAAATATCAGTAGGATTACCGACCATGGTCAAAAATTGATTGCCCCACCCACAGTAACCCGTCCACATTAAACAGAGACAATTAAGATATACGGTTTAAGCATAATTACAGAAGCTGAAATACGGTTAATTGCTTTCGAAAGCCGCATTCACCGTTGGTCAAATTACAGAAGCCATCAAGCACGCAAACCCGGGTCGAACAGCCACCTAGTAATCGACTTAATATATTCAAATGCCCCTTTTAAAATTACCAACAGCCCACCTAACGAGAATATTATTAACTATTGTTATTCTTGAGAAAAATTAGATGTTTAGTAAATAAGAACTCATTTGAATATTATAACTGTCACCCGACATAGCTGAATAATATTTCCATGGCATGTCCTCAGATAATAAATGCTTTGACTAAGTGCATTTAAAATCGTATCGATTTGAGTAAGTCAATTAACGTTCCAAACGTTTCGTTTATAATGCAAGTATAATAACAGTAATCAATTCCACAAAATAATATTTTTACTCTTCTTATTACTAAGAAAAGGAGAATAATGTAATCGGGTCAACTTTCCAATATTCCATCTATTTTAGAGACCCCCTCCCCCTCTGAGTCCATAAACATTATTTTTGGCGATTGTCCTCTCTGTATGTGTACTACCTTTTGAACGGAGAGGCCGATGTGGCCCTCGATTTCTGTATACCAAATCGGGCACACAGGGGAAGAACGTGTTTTTTCTTTGACTGTAGCGAAAATAACCTTCTAGAATGTCTTCAACTTGAGAAAAAAAAAATTCCCTACATCTTCTTAATCTTAATATTAAATCCCTTGTTTATCATAATTTATTATTATTACTAAAAATATGTATATATCTATGAATGCTCATTCGATCATTTTCTCTTTTTTTTTTTTTTTTTATTAGAACACCTTAAGATTTATTATTTGTCATAGAATTTATTGTTCTATTATTATTTTAAAATAATTTTTCTACCTTTGATGTTTTTAATTTTCTTTTATACTTGTAAATATGTAAATAAACAATAATTGTTCTTTTTTTATAATTATTTCAAGTTCATATGCGTTTGATTCTCTTATATATATATCTCATTTATATTATTAGAAGTTATGTTTTATGAGATGGTTTTGTTTTATATGTTTTCTATTGTTTTTTATTTTACATATTCTGTTAAATATTGTTGTTTATTTATTCTCTTTTTCTTCTTCAATTTATGATTTTTTTAAATATAATTTATTCAAATTCTTGAGGCTGGTATTTATCCATTAAATAAATCCAATGGTATACTTATTAAATCTCAACATTCTTTATTATATCAACAGTCCAACGTTTCGGCTAATTCGGCTATCCTCAAGGGCAATCTTAAATATAAATTCACACCTCACATTAAAATTTAAAAAAAAAATGTTTTACAGGCTATCTTGCCCAGGTCAAAAGCACCCCATTTTTTGAACTTCATTAATTTTTAAAACTTTAATTTTAGATTAAAAATACACTATCCTCTATTATATAAACATATTTATGCTTATGTCATAGATAAACATGTTTATCTAATAGTGGGTAGTGTATTATTAATCTAAAATTAGTGAAGCTCTAAAACAAATAGGGTGATTTTGACTTGAATTTGATGACCTGGGTAAAATAACCAGTAAAACATTTATTTTTTATTTTTATTTTTCTAAATTTTGATGTGAGGTGTGAATTTATATTTAAGATTGTCCTTGAGGTTGGCCGAATTGGCTGAAACGTTGGACTATTGATATAATAAAGAATGTTGAGACCTAAGAAGGATACCATTTGATTTATTTAATAATTTATTATTTTTGTTATATTTTATATTATTCTATAAGTTCGTTTTTTTTTATTTTGTATTATACCGTAATTCACTAATGCCTCTTGTCGATGTCATTAATATTATTCTAAAGGGACTCATCCAAGAATAATTTAAGATTTTTATTTTAAAAAAAATTAAATCTAAGATTATGAATTATTTCAAACAAACAAGACAACTTTGGATAAAGCCATTAGGAAAGTTCGACTACGACCTACCAGACTATTCCAATGAAAATAAGACTACGGTGAAGTTAAAGACAATTTAATTGTACTTTGATTTACCGAATTTAATCAAAACCGTTAAAGCCGTTTTAAATTGCTATCAACGAAACGGTTTCATACATATATATTTTATTTTTGAGTTAGACTGTTCACATACACAGACATACTCACATAGACATAAGCACAGACACGCGCACTGCATTTTGTGAGAGAAGTTTAATACTTATATCGATATATAAATACAACGAAGGCAAGAATTAGGTCATTATTCACTGTAAATGACAAATCAAATTTGACAAGTAAACAGTTAATTAATAATAATTAGTGTTTCAGTTCATCACACATTCCAGAGAACCTCAAATCGTATATTTCCAAAGAAATACACGTTTTGAGGCTAAACAAATTTTAACGACCGCAATGATTTGCCTTTTATATATTCCATAGATAAATGACCGAAAGTAAAAATAGCTATATATATATATATATATATATTTTGTTGGCACATTTACCTGCTCACTATGAAAGCAAAGCATGGATATATCCGAGAACATTCCCCACTAAGTTATATTAAATAAGGTATGTTATATATACCTCAATATAGGAAGTATAAATGAATAACTTACCTTTATTTTTGATTTAGCATTTCTTATGATTTCTTTCTATATATACATATATATATATATGACACATTATAATGGAAACTCTGAGCCTTCCTCCTGTAAGAGGTGCTTTAAAATAAATTTTATTTACTTTACTTCAAATTTTATTTTTATTTTACATCTATCAAAACATAAATTTCCAATCAGCGGATTATTCTAGATAAAAAAATGACATTTCAGGACTATTAGAATATTATATGATACTTTTTTAATCGATCATTTTTAAAAAAATATCAATTATCATATGTTTCATTTATAGCGCATATTTACAAAAAAGGTTAAATAACCGAAGAGGATTTAATTAAGTTTACAATTAAATATGATTGGCGGCTACTAGAGCGAGGTTATTACTAAAACGATAAGGAAAATCTGTGCGATGGCATTGTTCATTAGGCTCGCAATCAATCTTGTCAATCTTTTATCAACTGACGTATCCAAAAAACAAATAAACACTGGCATTAATTTTAATAACATTCTATTTAATTATATAACAATTAAATACATACGATGGTGTATATACAATATCAAAGTTCGATTGGATCAAAAAGTAAGTCGTCTTTAACAAGACAAGCCACTTCACTTTTCAGAATGCACCCTTCTTCTTCACTATACACTAATTCTTCCGGCTCTGACAATGATTCAAACGTATCGCCATCTTCTATATCTACTGTCAATGGACTGTCCAACATGATAGCTAATTTTTTTATATCAGCATCTCCTAATTGGTAGGAAAGGGGAATGATATCGCGGAAATCCTCTTCTGAATCTTCACAGAAATATAGCTCCTCATTTCGTTCTATCTTCATCTTCACCCATTGCTTCTTTATTTCATATTCGGCGGTAGAGTTTTGATTGTTAATTATGTTCTGAACATCGGAAAGAGGCTTGGATTTCTTCTCCAGTTTCCTCGCGTTATTGGAAACCTTTCCGGTAATGTTGAGGTGCTTTGACCTGGAACACTGATAGTTTTCAACGTCAAAGTTCAAAACGTCCATTTTGAACAGTGAAGGTTAGTTTATAAAAATCAAAAAGCATGTGATGTCCATGTGAGATATTGTTCACCCTGTATTTGCCATGATAATTCTTTCAACAAAATAAATTTCTTTCGTCAAGAACAACAAAATCATTAGAACCTTTATTTTTTATTTTCCCTATATTTCATTATGTCTCTAATATAAACGTTCTGGTGCGATATGCGCTTCACAAAATTTAACTTACCATTCTGGAAAGCGAAGATTTCAATTTTTATTTTCAGGTACTATAAAAATTAGGTTTTTCGAGGGGCGATGAAAGAATACCAACTTTGCCAGAGATGCAACAGTTAAACATAAGATCTCTTTTAACAACCACTTCCGACTGTCCCGAACTATACGGAGCGTGCGCAGTACATGTTTTAGGAGGGGAAAAATCCGTATTACGCTCCGTAAAGTTTGGGAGAGTAAGGAGTGGTTGCTGGAACAGGCTTATAATATAACATAGAATTATAATCTTATAATACATTTTCAAATTAATTATCCTGTATAATAAAATACCAGACTGATTACATGTTATGCTTATTCGGCTGTCTCCAATTTTCCGAGTTTCTTCCTTTTTCTACTTTAGTTAACTATTAAATTCCTTCATAGTTAACGTTTATACATTTTTATTAAATGGATAATTAATCCAAATAAACAAAATCAAAGGTACCTTTAAGGAAGATTTGTTTAAAAATTGATTTAAGCTCTGTCATACGTCTATTTCAGTAAAGATAGGGAATATCTGATATACCCAAGTTAAATCAAAATCGTTAAAGACGTTTTTCCAAAAATCCTAAAAAAAACGTGTAAAATCGATTCTCTAAAGTAGCATTTCTGTTAGGTTTATTTTAGCGAAAACATAGTTGTAACATCCCAGGCATATACATAACCTTAATATGTAATTTCAGTTTCGTACGACTTTTCGGTTTTGACCTAGGAATAAAAATATGTATTCTTCTAAAGTATAGATTTGATATTTTCATTTCTCCTAGCAGTAACTTTTGGGAAAATATTTGAAATGGGGATTATTCTAGTAATATATCATTTTATATTTACTCGTTTAATGGTCCGTAACCTTTAAAAAAAAATAAATGAAAACACTTATAATTTTTGAACCATTGTTCGATTTATTCATGGTAGAATACTCCAAAAATATTCATAGTTTATATATTTATTTAAAACGAATAAAAACATCAAATTTAAATCTTAACTCCACAAAATTATACATTTTCAATGAATTATCCTATATGATAAAATACTAGACTGATTAATTAGTGATTAACCAATATAATCATAGTACCAAATTATTAAGCAATAGGTCTATATGAGTAATTAATAATCAGAAAAAAAGGTATAATATCCATAATAAAATGGCTATGATGAAATTGCATATTAATTATTAATTATGTAATAAATAATCATAATACTGCTTTATTCATTGCACATAATGAGTGGTATTATTTATTATTCAGTATGCCCAAAATTTTCCCAGCATTTGAAATGCGCCAAAATATTAAGTTATTATTGAGAAAGTAAATATCATAAAAAATATCAAGAATATCGTGAGTAATATTTAATTATAATTCTAAAAAAAGAATTCTGAAAATTCTTGGTTCTTGGATCTACAACGGAATTCAGATTCTTTGAAACAGTCAATTTCATTACAACTTTCCTCAATTTATTTGTAATCTTTTGTGTCATTTTGTCACGATTCATAATTAAACTTGAAAATGAAAAGTGACGTAAGGGAAAAACAACGAACAGCAAATACAATCTGAGTTCAAAGAAAATCATATTAGATTTTAATTAAATATATTGTAGGATTTGATATACCCAAAGGGAAACCTTGTAGCTGATGATATTCTAATAGAAAAAAAAATCCAGTTCTATATCGTGTACATTCACAGACCATAATCAATCTGCAGATAATTGCTTGAGTTAAACCAGAACAATTTATAACAGCCGGACCACCCAACGAAAGCTATCACTTCAAACGGATGGGTTAAACCCGGGATGACGTAGTTCAATCACTCAGATACGGCACCGCAGAAAAAAATCTCATATCTTAAGAGAGAATGAATTATAGAATTTTCGGGACTCATCCCCTCATGTTAACGAAAGTTAAGTAAACAGAAGCTTTTACACTTTACCAACATCCATATAAGGGGTTTAATCTATGCTATTCGACAAGAAAAAACACAGCAATTGTTATTTATAATCAAACCAGATTTAATCCATACATGCAATGAAGTGTCAGGATTATTCTCAAATAAAATGTCACTTTGAATTTTAAATCTGAATCTTTGCATTACTGTAGAGGCAATAGTTCATTAAGTTTTAAATCATTTAGCGACAAGTACTGCATAGCCCTGAAGTTTTATCCAAAACAGTTTACGATGAAAAAAAACTGCTTAAAAAGGAACAAGGATAATCTTATTTATTTTAATAAGATATTTTAAAATAACTAATTTGGAATAATAAACCTAGGCATAAATGAGGTATATTTAGAAAGTTCTATGGAGGCCAATTGCAGTACATAAATTCGAAACGTATGACAATGTTTGAAAAAAAAAATTAACTCTTCCATCAATAGTCAGTCTTAGTAGAAAAAATATGTAGATTTTCTGTAAAACGTGGTTGATACGAGATGTTTCTCGAATGATCTGTTGCTTTTTTTTATTTGTTTTTTCTCTCTCTTCTTGTCTGTTTCTCAGCGTAGAGGTATCTTTTTTTTGTATAATAATCGTATTTCTGTTTTTGTTTTTTTTTGTTTTTCCAACAAGTATTTTATTTGTGTCAATAATATAATTCGTATCCAAGTTGGGTTTAAAAAAATCAAGACACTCTTTATTCATTCTTTACATCCGACTTTTCGGCCACCCTCAAGAATTATCTTATATAAAAGTTTACACCTCACATATAATAATTTAAAAACTTTTTGCAGGCTATTCTGCTCAAGTCATTAATTTCAGTTAAATCACCCTATTTTGTCACTTTTCCATTAAATTTCAAAACTTTCAATTATAAATTAACGTAATACTATTATCACAAAATATTTTTTTGAGTTGGGTGATTTGACTGAAATAAATGACCTAGACATAATAGCCTGCACAAACTTTTTAAATTATTAGATGTAAGGTGTAAATTTATATAAAAGATTGTCCTTGAGGATGGCCGTGTTGGGCGAAACGTTGGACCTTTAAAGAATTAAAAAAGAGTGTTTTGAGACTAAACTTGGATACAAATTATTTTATTTACACAACAAACAGTCTCAAAAAAATTTAAAAGATTATACATCAAGTTTTTTTTTTATATGATTCTGTTTTATAATGTAAAGTGGAATAGAAGCCTACTGTAGTTAAGCCAGTATTTGAATTAAAACCACTAAGGGTTTCCTCCCATTTATTTTCTTCCTTCTGATGATTTTATAATTTCCAGAGAAGTGGAAACTAGAAGGAGCCGAACGAAGAGGAGGAGCGATAAGAGGAGCCTCTAGGGTTGGCTCCAGACGGGCTAGGTGTGCTCAGGTAAAAGGCAAGCATTGATATGTATGTTTGCTCTGGGGCAGGGAGAATACTATCCACTGCTATTGACTCAAGATACAGCTGCCCGCGATAGTGCCTTCACAATGCTCCACTGTATCTCTACAAACATAGGCGTGTTCTTTCGTCTTTGATCGCTCCACTGCGGTCATTGTTTGGAATGGGTTCGGCTCCCGCTCGCGGGATCAGTTACAAGTTGTCCCTGTTCCTCAACTGTACCTCATACTTTTTTTTTGCATGTAAAGATGTTACATATTCTCCAAACTATAGCAAATTCTCACATTCACAAGCGTGTTCTGAGCTATTAGATAGGTTGGTGCAAATTGGACTGGATTTGTGGCCGATCAGTTCAACTGTTGTTTTCAGGATATAATAATGATATCCTTTATTTATTCTGGGATTGATCCCTTAAGAATAATATTACAGGCGTCAAAATTTAGGGTACTAGACAAAATACAAAATAAAAGTGCAATTTTAAAACATCATAAAATAAAAATACAATAATGAATTTGAAAAGATGAAAATTAGAACAAATAAAATAAAACCATATATCATACAACATAAGGTAACTTATGTTATCATAATAAATGAACAGGTACAATTTCTGCTAATATACATATTTACAAGTATAAACTAAAATAAATATATAATCCCACGGTATATTTGTTTATTATCAAAAAGGTAATAATAAAATACAATTAAGCCAATTAATACAATTGTTGCTGATATACATGTTTACAAGTATAAACTAAAGTCTGAAACATCAAATACAGAAAATATATAAACCAACGGTACATTTTTTTATTATCAAAAATGTAATAATAAAAAAAAATAAATAAAATACAATTAAACCAAAAATAATAAATGAACAGGTACAAGTCCTGCTGATATACATGTTTACAAGTATAAACTAAAGTCTGAAACATCAAATACAGAAAATATATAAACCAACGCTATTTTTTTATCATTATCAAAAAGGCAATAATAAAAAATAAATAAATAAAACACAATTAAACCAAAAATAATAAATGAACAGGTACAATTTCTGCTGATATACATGTTTAGAAGTATAAACTAAAGTCTGAAACATCAAATACAGAAAATAAATAAACCAACGGTATATTTTTTTATTATCAAAAAGGTAATAATAATAAAAAAATAAACAATCCTCCAACTAATCATAATCTTAAATAATAATTCAAAAAGTTTGTTATAATGTATACATGTTTATAGACTTTTCTATTTTTTTTCTAAATTTTCTAAATAAATAAACAAAAAAAAAAAATAAAGAACAGATTCTTTAAAATCTTATCTTAGGCAGTATAGGACTCCAATGGGAGTCTTGGCCGGAAAAAAAAAAATCTTATCTACTAACTTCAGCGGTATATTTTTCATTAGACATGGAAAAAATACGCATGTAAAAATCATTGTATTTTGGGGTAAGTAAATATTTGTTAAAAATAATAGAAAGAAAGGTAAATTTAGATGTTACCTAGTACGATTTCTACGAATTTTAGTTATATAACATCATTTAAGCCGAAATTTACGATTCCTTTCGAGTTTACCTCTTTTCACTATGATTCATTTTATAATAATAATAGTTTATTTATCATCTTTTCAATTTTTCGAGACTGGTTATTATTGCTTAAATAAAATTAATTTAAATCTCAAAACACTATTTATTTCTTTAAAAGTCAAACGTTTCGGCTATTTGTCCATCCTAAAGGACAATATTTAATTCAAATTTACAACTAAATCAATAATTTAAAAACGGTTTGCAAACTATTCTGCCCAGGTCCATCAACTTATCCAGTCAAAAGTATCCCTATTTTGTCATTCTTCACATTAACATTAAAACTTTTAATTACAATCAATTTACACAATTATACTTTGTTGTGATATAAATATCACAACAATATTTGTTACTTGTTAATAACAATGTTGTTATTATACAAATATTTGAAGCGCTTGTTGGAGTATAGAACATCTAAACCGGATTTTAGTAGAAATGAATAAACGAAAAACAATTTACAATATAACTTTTTTTTAATTGAATTTTCCTTTTCGTTTATCATTGTTTTGTTCATTCAGTAAAAAACTAAAACAATATATTTTTTGTGCGTAATAATACACTATTATTAAAGTATGTGCGGAGTTTTTTTTATAATCTGTTCAACTTAAATTTACGCCAGACATTAAATTTATCGTTAAGGCAATTAAACTGTATTTTACGCAGTTCTATAGTAAAGGGAAATTATAACATGGCTGGAAGTAATTACATAAACTCAAATTGACATTGGATTTTATATACTGTTATTCAGAGTTTTATTTATTTTTTTTATATATGAACAATTAATGAGGAGGGATAATGCTATATAAATAAAACTAAAGCCATAAAAAAAATTCTGTTGCGTAGTTTACTTTTTTACAACATTGAATAGTGAGCCGATAAAGAACTGAATATTAATAAGGAGATTCGATGGAAGATGGTGGGTGGGTTTACAATGGGGTACTCCAAGCCTCACACTTTTATAGGGGCTGTTAGTATATTTGCTCCTATAAAACTTTACTTCTCTACACTTCGATTTCGAGTAAATTGGAAACCTTTTCAGGCGATTATGCTATAAAACGTAATGTGAATTCATTGTTTCCCAGTCAAGATACAAAAGCACTTACTTAGCTTTCTTCAATGTTTACATTGAACTCTTGAAAAATAATAGATGAAATGCTCGTTTAACTCATCAAAAATTCATACATATTTAATGATAATTGTAGAACAAAACTACAATCTAGCAACTCATAAATATATTCTATTACCCAGTAAAAAGGGTACCACAAGGATTAGTCCTTCCTCCTCTACATTACATCACAAATATGGTACAAGTTCCAGAGAGCATTCACAGAAAGTTTAAAATTTGGAATGCGCATCACGGAATTTTCACTTATTATCCTACTTTAAGATCAAGATAAATCAATGTTTGTACGTCTCTAAACAACTGAGTATTTATTATGCAATACTTCGTCCAACTATATCTTTGATATATAGGTACATGATAATAAAATCGGATAGCACCACCTGTACATGCTATTATGAGTTTCACCAAAATATTTAGATCCGTTTTTGAGACAATGGTAAACATACGTAAAATTATTTATGTAAACTGGTACTCCAAGTAAATCGGCTTTATGAAAAAAATTGTACGAACACATCAGCCGTATACATGCCAAGAATACATAATTTTAGTTTCGTAAGATTATGGTTTTGAGCTAGGCTATTCACACAGACACACACAATTACAGGAAAACACTTTCCGATGCTTGTTTTATTGGACACAAGAAACGACAAAACGTTTATTTCCGCCAAAAACACGAAATCGACATTTTTTAGAGTTGGTTCTTCCCCTACTATATGTTTCATGTATAGTGAAATGAAATAAAAAAAAAAATTATTCAGAAATATTACAGTTCCAATTATTATTCAACAAACAGTTCAACATTCTTTTTTAAAAGTCACCTACAACCCACACCGATATTTCTTGATTACATTTATTGATATTTTTGAACTTGAATTCCAAATACAGTAAAAAGGTTTCAACATTAAATAGTAATTTTATAAATTACTAACTTGTAATCCTCACACTAGACTGAAAAGACAGGAAACTTCACGTCGATTCCGACTATTTCAGCAATCACTAGACAAATGGTCTAAAATCCAACTCATTACAAAAGACTGACCTAAACATCTACAATATGGCCTATATGGACAAACGGAGTTGAGTTTGGAGCTCCACTAAGCCTTCGAATTCCTCTCGTATCCAATCCTTACAGTTCAAAATCCTTCATAAAATCCTTAATGCCCCTTACTTTGTTACAAATTAAATCATCCATATAGACCACAATGTTCCATATGTAACCGATCTAGCCCGAACCAGATATCAATCCTCTCATTATAAAGTCCCTAACCACTCAAACCCACTAGTTTCTAACCTTGCTTCCTCTTTCATTCCTGACAATCCTCCGAGGCGCCTGAAAAGAAAATGGCCTCGAAACCTTATAATGTTAAAATACTTTTAGAGTGCTGCCAATGGGTAGTGTCTTTACATTTCTGTACCATACCATTATGATTTTATTTCAAATTTACTAGATGTATTTTATGTACAGTTGCAAATGTCAATAAATAAAAAAAAATAGTAATTTTAAGATATAATCTATAGTTTTGCTCTATGTAGGTATACTATACTTTTTTTTTTTTTTTTTAATAACTTTATTGAAATTTACAACCGTATAGAGGTATACTTTAATTTATTTATTTTGAGACTTAATGAAACAGGAAAACAATCAAAAGTTATCAAGAGGAAAATAAAAATAAAAATTAAACGGTTAAAAAAAAAAAAAAATGTAGAGAAAGAAGCTTTCGTGTCAACAAGAATCTTGCAGGCACTATCAATAGAAGAAATATCAACATTATACATATTAACGCCTGATGATGAAAAAAAAAAATCATTTCCACCAAATTAAATATGCATAGAAAAAGTCTATGCGTGCACTTAATTATTGAAGGAAAGATTTATAAAAACCACTGCAATTATAGAATGAATTTCTTTTCCCAATTCGAACCTCCATTACCGCCTGCCGCATAAAAAGCGCTTTAATAACTGTTTGAGAAGGAACGAACTCTTCGCGTGTCCGCCTGGGTCGAAAATTCACTGAGGACATAATTCTAATTGCCCACTGCCGCCTAACATTATCACTGGAGCACATGGGACATCTTGGAGGGTTGATTGAGGGTCCGCGGAAGAATCAGATTGAGCCAAAGGAACTCTACTCAATTTTTTAACTGTGAACTGTACGAGACAAATTGTAAGCCTGTATTATAAGAATATGCAAATCATTGCGTGTTAATGTGCCAAACTACTTGTGGAATTTATCATTATTTCTCACTCAATGATAAGAGAAATATCCAACATTTACCTTAGTCTCACTCAATGAATTTATTTCATATTTAATGCAGGATTTTGAAGAAAAAAATCTATTCTAAAAAATAATTTAATGATATATGGTATTATTGACATTATTCCGATTTATTGTTGATCTTTGTATCTTAAATCATAAATCAGTTATCAACCGAAGACTAAATTGACAATGTTAAGCACAGGACAAACTAAGCTTTTAAATTTTTTTTTAAGAAATAAAACTACAGGAAAATTAATCGAAGTTAACAACCTAAGTTACTGCAGTAAAGAGGGACGTGACAGTCCATGGTTATAGTTACATGTGGTTATGGTTACATATATATGGTTATGGTTACATCAATAGTTACTCATATGATATAAGCAACAAAGATAAGTATATATTTTCATTAGGCGCAACAGCCAATGAAGATCTAAGGTCACAGGATACAGTAATCTTAGACATGTATCGGTTGTGGAGACACAGATAGTCTGAAGTGGACCACCTAGCTATTAGTACAAGAGCTGGGAAGAAAAAAAGGCAGCTATCTCACCCCAATATTTGATTACTTCAACGAAAACTATCTATAATTAATTAATAGTAAAAACTGATGATTCTGCCAAGTTTAGGTAGGGAAAATAAAAAATGGTGTCTGTTTCAAACCCTTAAAAAAAATTAATTTTTCATTCGGAGCTCTATATCTTAAAAACTACCAACAACACTAGAAAATCTAAGAGAACATTATTTAAAAAAGAATAAATTTTCTGAAATATGAGCCATAATAGGGCTATTTAGGTCCAATAGGTCTCGAAATATAGCCTTTTAAAAAGCAAAATTTCATAAAAATGTACTGAAATATTAGTAGTTAGTGAATCTATTTTGAGAAATCTATATCTCAGGAACTATGTGATGTTCAGATGTCTATTAGCACTCAAATTAAAGCTAGTTTAACGTACTATAATGTAGTTTATGATCTTTACCTTCGAGGAAATAGTAGTTTTCATGACAATAAGTTTATGAAAAACTTCATTTCAGAAACCATTGGACGTACAGATGTCTACCAGCACTCACATTAAAGCTAGTTTAATGTGCTATAAAGTAGTTAATAATGTTTATCTTTGTAGAAGTAGTAGTTTTTATGATATTTGACAAAATAAACTCACAAAATATTAATTTCTAGTTGTTGGGATAAAATGTTGGATCTTTTAAAAAATATATTTCTAGACCCCTAAGACACACATATGTCTGCCAAAACTCAAGATAAAGGAAATTTAACTTACTATAAAGTAGTTTATGACACTTATTTTCGTAGTGGTAATAGTTTTTAATTTTTTAAATAAAAATTTGTCCAAACAACTATAAATCAATTTATTTTAGCAAATTTCATGAAAACTACTACGAAGATAAACATTATATACTAATGCATAGTACATTAAACTAGCTTTGATTTGAGTGCTAATAGACATCTGTTTGTCAAATAGTTTTTAACTACTAATCTTTCAGTACGTTTCATACAACATGTTTATGAAATGTTGCTTTTTAAAAAGCTATATCTCGAGAACTATTAAATATAAACAGCTCTGTTAGAGTTCATATTTTATCAAATTCACTCTACTTTAAATGAAGTTCTCTTAGGTTTTCTTGTGTTGTTCCTACGTTTTAAGATATAGACCTCCGAATGAAAAATTATTTTTTTTTTATCGTTTTGTCCGCCATATTTTATTCTCCCTAGTAATTATTCATAGTTTTCATTAAAGTAATCCTATATGCTTCGAACCAGGCTTTCCCTGGTGGATCGGCAGGCTACCCATAGCTCTATAACCGGTAAATCGGTACCTTTTAAGTCAGTATGACAGTATAATAATAACAGTTTTTTTTTTACATTCTTTACAGAAATGAAAGCCTCTCCCTTAGGAGATATGAGTCTGTACTATTTATTAACTATTGAAATTCTACTAGAAGTCCAAGGCAGCAATGTTGCTAACCATTGTGCATAGATGTAAGAAGACCACAACAACCTCAAGATCCTCGCCGTCACAAAAGAGGTGTACAACTTCCTTTCTTTTAGAGAACACCAGGAATTATAAATTTTGTGAAGTTTATTGTCATTTCCTTCTCAAGTAGTTCTTCTTTCCGTTTAACTTACTATGTATTGAATATCCTTCAGTTTAGGTAAGTTCCTGATTGAAGATTTTACTTTCTATAGATATCATAGGAAGCCATCGATATAAATTCTAGGAAGTTTTAAGATAAATGATAGTTCGTTATTCACGAAGACTTTATTGAATCAACCATGTGGAAAGACCTTGTGGAAAGAGCTTATAGAAGTAAGTAATTGGTTCCAAAGGAACTATTGCCCAACCTTTGTGACTAGGCTTCGGAATATGTCTTGATCAGAAATACCTACATTCGAAAGAAGAATCGAAGATATATTAAGGTTATATTTATACATGCAAAGAATATATAGAATAACTAATATTAGAATATTCGAATAAAACGAGGATGCTCAGGAACACTTCTGGTTAGATCTTGGTAGACTAAATGACTTCTGGAGATACCTTCGGGGATGACCCTTCTAGCAACAAGGAAATCAGATGGAGAGAGATGGAAAATGGAATCAGTTTTAGGACTCACTATAATAGACAATGTTCATTAATAATTCTATATAATTTTGAATTATTATCTTTATTAATTACTCTGGCATTTCTTAAAAAACAATTGCATGAAACATAAAAAACTTGAAATGGTCATTTATGTACATAAATGTGTGTGCATTTGTACATATATACTGCTATAGAACCTAAATACCTAGGTATTAATATTAGGACATGATCAAGTTAATATTAGGCAAACGTCATTTAATTATGAACGTAATAGACAGGTAGATATATTAACCGTCTATTTAGCAAATATTCTTTTGAATAGAGTAATATGGGTTTCACAAACCATGAATAATGGTAACGTGACGTCAATTTATTCACAAAGTATAATTGCTAATTTAATAACTGTCAGGGAATTACAACTTATCCTTGGCCGATACTGTCATAGGCTAATTATGAACAGTCTGTACCTGTCCATTTAAACTTATATTGAAAATAAATTGTATACTTACTATGCTGTTACACACAGTCAGATCTACACAGGAATCCACTCACAATTATGACTAATTACAATGTAAATGCAATATTAATTTTCTTAAAACTTATTTAAAATTTTTTATTTTATTAATAAATTTAAATGAAATTAATACATTTTTAGTGTTTTATAATTATGATTTAATGAACTAAAAATATTAAAGAATTCTAACGTACATTTTCGTTTTCTGGGTCCAATTTTAAAGAATATATCTTATTCATTATATACTTTTCAACACTAAAATTCAAAGGTTCAGTATTTTAACCAATTTCTCATTATTAAGTGTAAAACATTATAAATATTTTTTTATGATTTTTAATAGCTTAATTTATTTTTTAAATACTGTTGCAAAATATAATATGAGCTCTGTATTATATAATAGCTTCTATTCTATTAAGTTACTGGGCAACAATTTTAATTAGAATGGTTTTAAAAAAAATCGACTACTGTGATTTGTCGTCTACACGATGTCTCTAGGAGAATGGTATTATCAATTTACTAATATACACTTACAAAAAAAAGTATTTTGTGTTAATAGTCGACCGTGAATTAATGTAAGGAAAAATGTCAAAAATGAGAATTGCGATCAGAAGAGAACACTTACTAGTGTTATTAGTGTTTAAAATAAACCAGAATAATTGAATACAATTGGATAAATCATAACTACTATATTTATAATCATATTGTTATAAGAATATCATACAAGTATTAAAAAAAACTTCAAAAAAGAAAAGAAAAGGGAAAGAAAGAAATAAGGATTTAAAATCAATTTATATTTCTTATAATCTTATTCTTATAAGATAACAGCCCTCTTAAAATAAAAACAGGCTAGTATGAAAATATGATAAAAAACCGAATGAAAAATATTAAATCATGACAAGATAATCTGAATAGTACATATATGTAAATGATAAAAAAATAAATTCAAATCATGAAAAAGTGAAAAATATTATATATAATAAAAATCTTGAAAACGTGTTAGTAAAATAATAGAAAAACTAAAATATAAAGTGATATAAGACAAAAGTTATTGAAGTATAAATAACAAAAATATGGATAAACTAGAATCAAAACTGAACTCTCTAATATACTCTTCTCCATCAGAAAAATAAAATTAGTTGTTGATATTTATACTTAATAAGCATTAAAGAAAAAAAAGTGAAATGTCGGTTTAAAATACAAAATCATTATTATACGGTAATAAACAAAATAAAATAAATATATCTATCATTTTTCCTTTTACCAATACTTACTAGTTTTAAAAAATGTTTACTTATAATAAATGGGAAGAGTTGTGAGTAATTGATAGCGAATTCTATTCAAAAAGTATTAGTAAAGACTGCTCATTTATCATAATTTTTTAATTTATTGTAAATTGATTGGTTTAATTATATTTTGTATA
This sequence comes from Halyomorpha halys, assembly GCF_000696795.3. Taxonomy (NCBI): domain Eukaryota; kingdom Metazoa; phylum Arthropoda; class Insecta; order Hemiptera; family Pentatomidae; genus Halyomorpha; species Halyomorpha halys. The sequence continues at coordinate 560,805 of NW_027110136.1, forward strand.
AAATCTATTTTATAAATCTAAATTACATTGAAGAATAAGAATTAGTTGTATTAATTAATGTAAAGAAAATTTTGTATTAGTAGGATTTCAACTGTGTAGTATTTTATGTGCACTTAGACATTAAACATATCATTTTTGTTTATCACAAGGAATATTGTAATTTAAGTAGTTAGGATAATAAGAAATATAAATTGATTTTAAGTCCTTATTTCTTTCTTTCCCTTTTCTTTTCTTTAAATACTTATGTGATATACTTATAACGATACGATTATGCATATAGTAGTTCTGATTTGTCCAATTGTATTAAATTATTTTGGTTTATTTTAAACACTAATAACACTAGTAAGTGTTTTTTCCTGACCGAAATTCTCATTTTTCACATTTTTTTTCACTTATATTAATTCACGGTCGACTATAAACACAATTTTTTTTTTTGTAAGTGTATAGTAGTAAATTGATAATTTCGTTCTCCTACAGACATCGTGTAGATGACAAAACAGAAGTTAATTTTTTTTTTAAACCGTTCTAATTAAAATTATAGCACAGTTATATAATAGAATAGAAGATATTGTATACTAAAGAGTTCCTATAATATTTTGGAATAGTATTTAAAAGTAAATCAACTATTAGAAATCAGCAAAATTAAGATGTATAATGTTTTACATTTAAACAGATCCCTAAAAATGGTAACCTGGACTAATATTTAATTTTTTGTAAAACCTCATAATGAGAAATTATTGAAAATCTTGAACCTATTGAATTTCAGTGTTGAAGAATATATAATGAATAAGATATGAATGGATCTCCTTTTTATTTATCACGAGGAATATTGTGATTTAAGTAGTTGGGATAATTAAAAATATAAATTAATTTTTAATGATGAGAAGATAGTTGACCGTAGATAATATATACGAGGAGAAGATAGTTGGGAGTGCGATCAGTAAATTACACAAATAAGTTTTGTGAACCTATTTAATAGTGCTAACGTTTCGGGCAGAGTTTATAGCCTTCATCAGGGCTAAGAACATAGAGCAAGATAACAACAGATGAATACAAAAAAAAAAAAATAAAAAAGTTAAAATAAAAACAGAATGATGCAAGTAAATAATTATACTGAATAAAGATTAATAAAAGTGAAGTGATTAAAGAAATGAAAAAAAAACATTTAATTAAATATGTAAGTTGAATAAAATAATCAAGAAAATAAACATTTTAAAGTTATATAATGCAAAGAAACAAAGAAATATGAATATATTAATTTAATAATAATTAAAAATGAAAGTTATGTAAAAAAAAAATAAATAAAAGAAAATATTTGTAACTGTCGGGGTAGTCTCTGGTCTTAGGCGATTTCTCCAGCCTGATATCTCTTTACAGAAGGCCCACGACAAGGCGTATTCATTA
>NW_027110136.1:562863-564694 GCF_000696795.3 Halyomorpha halys
GCTCTGGTGAGCTTTTACTATACCGCTTGCACCCTCTCGCTACAGGACTCCCCTCCTTGATGACGGAGTCATAGGGATGTTCGGGAGTTGGCAACTTTGCTGTAGTCGATGTTATCAAAGAAGTGGACTAAGAGTTTGACTAATCGTCTTAATTGAGTCCAGTTCTTATTCTTCCTATTTGGAGAGTATTTTGGTCTTCCTAGTTGGAATGTATGCTGTTCATCTTGCTTCGGGTTTCTTGTTCTTCTCAATTTGAGTGTATGTTGTGTTTTCTTATTGGGTTGTAACTTTCATTGTAGTTATGGTTGCTGCTATTTGCAGCGTTGGTCGCCTCAAGTTGAAGCGTACTCGTAACTGATCTTCCCCCACCTACTGTTCCTATCAAAGTCGGAATTTAGGTGTGTCTCCGGGGTGAAAAGATTGAAGTTCTGATGTGGGCGGTGATTTTCTCCACGACTTGTTGATTTATAATCTCCTAGGTGTTGCTGACAGGTAGTGGTCCCTGTAAGGCCAGAAGGAGAGAACATCAGCTGCGCCAGTTTGTGTGCCACGATGTGCGAGCAGGCTGGATGCCTTCGGTGTTCCGCTGAAGGTAAAGGCGAAGCATCTAAGGTGCCTGATGTCGCTAAGTGAGGCGGTCATGGTGAGATCCTGTTTGGTTATCTAGCACCAGATTTAGCCATGTGAGGCCGGTCGGCGGGAGCTCTTCTTTAGTTGGAGCGTCTCTGCGCCAGTCGGGGCCATTAGTTGGTGGGCGGTCGGCGCAATGCTTTCTAGGTATTTAGCATCGGTGCGCCAGTTGTGGCCCATGAGCGGCAGGTTGGCGGGATGTCTCGATGTACCATAGGTGGTGGGCGCCCGTACCAGTGTAGGAGGTCCACTAATAGGTATTGTTTTGTCTTCGTCAGCTATAATCTAAGGTCCAGTGAAGAAGTTGTTGAAGTATAGATCCTCATCTCTGGTAACTTCGTTGTGGGTTACGCCGGCTGTACCTGCGAAGTCCGAGGAAGTTCTGCGCTGTCCTATGCGGACTGGTAGCAGGGAAATAGAGGCTTCGGTCTTCTTGAGAATTGGCTGGCCTGTGGGTCCTTGACGAGTTGATACCGCGGTGGTCTCCATTTTTTTCTTTTATTTCTTTCTTTTTTTTTTTATTTTCTTCAAGTGTTGAGTCTTGAGCGTTGGGAGAGTGTCTAGTCCTGATTTAGCACGTCTTGATTGGTGGTAGGCATGAGCTGCTGCGTTTGCTAGCGGTGCCTAGGCGTTTGCCGAATTTTTCGTGAGACGTCTTCGCTATTGGTATCTCCTTAATATCGCTTGGGCTTGTCCTTCCTTGGGTGTAGAATCCGCAACACAGGTCCCTGATTGAGGTTTAACTGCGCTGGGTTATGTTGTCTCCTATTGTTTTGTCCTACTGGTTTTCCTTGCGTCTCTTCTCTTTTCGTCTCTGAAGATTCTCCTGCCATCTCTTTCGTTATTTATTGTTTGTTATCTCTCTAGTTATCTGTTGTTCCTCGTTTAGTAAGTCCTTCCAGTGTCGGGCCTTGTTTCGACGGACTTATCACGTCAGGCCTATTTTTGACGATTTGAGATCATGTCAGGCTCTTCGACGGCTTGGATCACTTCCCGCTTCTCTGCGACGTCTTGGATCGTGTCGGCTTGGATCTCGTCTGGTGGGCTTCTCTGCGTCGGCCTTGATCACGTCGGGCGGGCTTCTCTTCGTCGGCCTTGATCACGTCGGGGTCACCACTTGTCGGAGTAGGATCTTGTCTTAGGCGATTTCTCCAGCCTGATATCTCTTTACAGAAGGCCCACGACAAGGCGTATTCATTAT
>NW_027110136.1:567878-582253 GCF_000696795.3 Halyomorpha halys
CAATAAAGTAATAAGAAAATTTGAGAGCTTCGGTGAGGCTCGAGGTGCTGCGCTCTGGTGAGCTTTTACTATACCGCTTGCACCCTCTCGCTACATAACTAATGAAATATGTAAGTAATACTAGAATATAGAAACATAAGATTGACTTTGACGAAAGATGCGAATAGAAAACAAGACAATAATAATAATAAATCAGAAAGACAAGAAGAGAGCATAAAACAAAGAGCTCACCTACTAGAAGAATATAGGAAATCTAAGTGGGCTCAGTGGTGCGTGCGGTAAGACTCTAAGTTAAAAGATACGTTACGAAGACAAGATTACTGGAAGGCGAGAACACGTTATTTTAGTTATTAACAAGTTAGTTAGATGGGCTAAAATTAAGAAATATAAGATATTTGAAAAATTTTAATTTAAAAGCGGAAACCGAATAAGAGGGTGATGGATGACAAATGGTTACAGAAAATATTTAAAATGTTATAAAGATGATGAAATCGCCGAAAGGTGAGAATACGATACAAGTTATTTGGGTGGGTAAAAAAAGAAATATACGATATTTAAAAGAGGAAAACATATAAGAGGGTCACGACAATTGGTCATTATAAAACATATTTAAAAACAATCTTCTCGTTGTATAAATTAATTTTAGGTCATTCTTTCTTTTCCTTTTCTTTTTTGGAAGTTTTGTTTTAATACTTCTATATGATTACAATTATAGTAGTTATGATTCATCTAATTGGATTCAGTTTTTTTTTTATGTATCAATAAATTGTCAAAAAAGAGCAGATTGATTATTAGAAAAGTCATGTTCTTATAACTACCTTAATTTTAATAAATTTACCAGCATGTATTTGAAAAGGGAAAGGTTCTACTGGGTTGCAGTTTGCTATACAAGAACCCCCCAACAGTCTTTATGCATCATTAAATTTAGTGAAGAGGGTGTCTCTTTAAAATTAGCTTTGACATTTGAAGTTGTTTGAGATGCTATTTCGCCGTCGATTTTTCCGTTTGACATTACAGCCAAGATGTTTTCAATTCCTCCGACAGATCCGATTCGTGCCTTGTAGCTAGCAATCAGTCTAAATCCTTTTAAAATAGAGTCTAACTACAAATAAGACTACAAGTAAATTCAAACAGCGACAGGAATCAGATAGAGGGAGAATGGACTCTTCCCTATAAATCGGTCCCCGAGACCAGCCATCTTATCTGATAATTCCCAGAGCTAGAAAAATACACAAAAGCAATTTTATTTTCTAGGTTAACAACGTTGTCATGTAAGACCAGTATAGCCTGTCACTGCACCGGTATTAAAGAGTCATCAAATAATGCAATTTACCATTTTTAAACCGCCGGGTTATAGTGAAGAATAATAGTAAATTTTTACAAGGGTCATTAAGTCATAAAAGCTCCTGCTGTAAAAGTGTATGATAGGCCTTATCAAGCCGTGAGCTGTTTGATGAGCAGAAACGTTATACAGCCTACTTCAGATTGGATCTTTGCTCAGTAATTGAAAAATTACTCAGAGCGTCTTCTCACTACAATAGGTTGGTTTAGATAATAAATAAAGTAAACATATAAACAATAATCGAAAAAAAAATAATCGAAACAGAATAAATATAATTGAATAATTATATTTATTTTCTCATTCATAAATAACAGTACTGAATAACTCTTTTTATTATATTTGAAACTCAAAAATAATTATAGAAAGTCAATTGTTTTAATCCACTAACAGAAAAATGTAATACGGTTAATTATTATGTCATGAATTATCATTTATAACAAGGGATTTAATTTATGATTAGATTATGACTACGGATGGGATGTTTCTAAATAATTGTTTCTGCAACTTTTAAATAAATAGTTAAGCTTCTTAGGAACATATTGTTACATTTTATACCAATTATTTTTTACAATTGTGTTTTATAAGTACGTATTTTCAAATCACATAAGCATTTTTCAAATATTAATAAATCTACTTCTCATAAATAAAGTTTGTTTTTTTTTTTTGACAAATTAAAATTCTACACCAAAACGTATACAGCTTACTTCAAACTTTCAATTTTCTCTTGTCAAATAACTGTTATAAATCAACAAAGCTTAATAAAGATTTATTGTATTTACATGAGATATTGCTATTAAAAATCTACAAATAAAAAATTTCCTAAAGTTGATATACATAGATTCTATTAATCAATTATTTATTATACTTGACGGATTGATAAGTATGCTGTGTGAGATAGCAACCTAATGTATTTAGGCAGCATAGATAAATAAAGTATTTCTCTCTCTCTATTTCTTACTTCAGGTATTCCGAGCGTATGTTGAATTTTTGTTAGTGTGGAACAAGGCGTGTTGAAATTGTGAGACCTTTTGTCAAAACATGCATATATTTTTATAAGACCAAGTGAAATCCCTGAGGGGGCAAACTGGGTTAGTGTGTTAGCTGAAAATACTATTTAAATTATTCCGATTATTGCTATGATGACAAACATTTGGGTGGTCTCATAGATTAAGAAATAGTGATCGCTTATCTGGTGACTGGGTGGAAGTATCGCTGTAACGGTTACTTCTGCGTTCTATGGCCGCTTCCCTCGTCCAGGTGGTGCGGTAGGCGAAATGATGAAAACCACGAATCTTCGCCTGTGTTCACGTAACAGGTTAATTCACCCTCAGAGGCTCCAACATGTCCTGGACTCTGGCGTATTGGTAGGGGCAGGCCAGGTCCTAGCTTGCATGGTGCATAGTTTGGGGCGGCATTGCAGTCGCGGCGTCTTCGGGGTCTTTCAGTGTCTACGGCAAGGGGGGGGGAGGAGCATCAAAAAATGGGACCCCGACCCCGACTTTATATAAATTCAAAAAAGAACCGAAAATATCGGATACTTAAAAACAATAGTTGTGCCGTGAAAAAATACATTTATATACGTGTAAAGAATCGATACAGAAAAAGCTCAATAATAATACGAAAAATCCCTAAAAAAAAAAAAAATGTGATTAAAATCGGATCACAGTTCCATCGATTATGCCCGAATTCAAATTTGCTAAGAGATCGACACTAAACAAACTTTGTTCTTTTTTATTTTTTAATGACATAATTATTTTACATTTTCTGCAATGATACAACATATCTCTGCCTTTGTCAATGTAAGTGGTAAAATATTATAATATTGCATAAAATAATAGAAATATTTCTAATGTTTGAAAATTTAATTTTCTAAATCTACTCAATTTATTGAGGTGTAGATAGTTGACCGTAGATTAATAAGTGGAGTAAGATGGTAGGGGTGTGCGGTCAGCAAAAAAATACAAATAAATAAAAAATTATTCATTGATCAGAAAAACATACATTTACATATCTCCTCACCTTTAATGTATTATATTTCATCTTTCATTGCTATTAATCTGCTACTGTCCAATTCCATGGTTATTAATCAACTATTTTTTATTTTCAATTCATTGTTATGTATATTTCCAAATTTGTTTGTGTATTATTTATTTGAATTTTTCTCTGAATGATGGTTAATATCTCTTTGTTTTATAGCCCTGATGAAGACCAGAAATTCAGATCGAAACGTTGGCACGAATAAATAAGTTTTTGTTTTTCTGACCAGACCCACCATCTTCTGACCATCTTCTCCACTTACTTGTCTTATTAATTATTAGGAATTGCGAAAAAAATTAAATTAAGTAAACATGCGTTAAGGACTGTTTCATGATACATACTTCAAACGAAATTCAATTTTTGCTTGATAAATAATTAAAGCACTAATAGAATTGAAACACACCAGCTAAAACCCAAGCATAATAATTTATTAAGGAATTATGATGACTCACAACCTTAATCACATTTTTATAATTTACAAAGTTATTTGGTTAGGCAGTTTAAGTACCGAAGACTATTATCATCTAATTAGACTTATGTAACCTGTAGGAAAACCTAGTCATTTTTTCCACGTGGAAAACCACGTCAATTTTAATTACAATATATTAGGTGTTTTAGTTCTAGTGAAGATAATATTGATATTAATTTATCAAATTGTATACAAATAAACATTTTCTTTTGTGATTGCAGTTTAATAAAATAATTCATCGTTCCTACCCTTTAATTTTCATTAATAAAAACAACTACGATTCAAGTAATACCTTATCTCAAACGTATATTTAATACAGTCTATTCCTAAACCTTATACGGATATAAAACAATAACTGTTTTAGACCTCGCGATAACGGTAAATCGGTCTTAAACTTATAATTTTTTTATTTATTTTATTCATATAAAAAATTACATCCAATAAGGTCCGACCAGATGACAACATCTATCGGTTAGTGCCGAAATAATACATATAAATAATAGACATAAGTGAAATGTAAATATTACAGTGGAGGCTCAACATTTTTAAAGATAGATAAGTAGAATATGAATTGATCTCAACTGATACAACATATAATTTAATTAACAACTACTAAAATGAAAATAAAGTAAAACATTAAATTAAAAATAATAATAATAAAAATAACTGAAAGGATTTTAAACTGAATAATAAAACTGCGAATTTATGATTAGTGAATCAATATAATAATAAAAATAAAACAAGATGAAACAAAATATGATTAAAATAAGAATCCTATAACATAATACACACAAATTGCTAATTCTAATTGTAATATAATAAATCAATTATGTGGAGTTAAGAAAAAATACATACAGATATGGTCATGTGATGAATAAAAATCAGTTTTTGGGATCATAGAAGGAAGAAAGTACTCAATTAAAAATTTCTTCTTAAGTTTTTTTTTTGATTGATTTATTTATTAGTTCTTTTGGTAAGCGATTGAACAGACATGATACTATATAGTTCAAGGCTCGTTTACCAAATGTATTGTTATAGGGTGGTTCGATAAATTTATTTTTTTCTAGCATTTTTTAGATATATTATTTATTTTCTAAAAAAATTATTATCCATAAATTTTAAGATAATTCTACAAAAATATCATTATCTTAGTAATCAACTTTTTTTTCTTTTGTAAAAAGACGCTACAAAAGACATTAAACTACTTCAAGTAAAACGAAAATTGCACTTGGAAAAGCTTTTTGTATTTAAATTTAAACCATTAGAGACGCGAGATCGATACGCAATAGAACCTCTGGGTAGCGGAGAATGAGAACAGTCCGACATTAATTTGGTGAGCCAACAAGGCAAATAAGTCCCTTTTCATGGAGGCATTTGGTTGGCGTTTTCAATATACCAAGTAGGCCATTTGTTTTCGAAGCCTCGGTTGAGAGTCAACTAAAATTGGAAACAACTGCTAAGGCTTGGCCGTATAGTAAACAGAACAGGTGACAAGACACATTAGGACTGGGAGCTAGTGCTCTTTTGGGGGGCATTACTGCAATATATATTTGTAACTATGGGGCTGTCTTTGCAGTAGATGGGAACATCTCATTCCTTAAGAGAATGGCCCTAGTTTTTTTTTCACCGTAGGGTGATGTAGAAGGCACATGTACCGATCGTACAGTCATCGTGTAGTATCTTATGTCTTTATAAATAAATTTGTTTGATAATATAAATGTTTTAAAAAATAATTTGTGTTGAAATCGCAAACGAAAAGCGATATAAACGTAACTCTGACAAGCGAATAGACTCTGAGACAAGTTCACACCATATTTATTTTATACGAAAACTCTTTCTTGCCATTTTTATTCTTTTATGGCTGTACACGTAAAGGCTGTTAATTGCCAATCAGTAAAAATAGGGATTATTCGCGTTACGCTTCCAGTAACACACAATATAGGAAACTTTCATAACCTTGGCTCTATCTATTCTGAATTTCTTTAAACTTACCACTGCTAACAACCACCTTCTTATACTGCACAAAAATATATCCTCATCAAGAGAGATATGTTTATTTTACTTGCTATATTAAAGAGATTCTAGGAAAAAGACACTCTAGGACATAAGTTGTACATATTAGACTGTAAATAGTAGTTGTACATATTATAACATAGTCTCTGTACCATTTCTCATCATAAAAAGATAATAAAATTTATCTAACACCACACTGCGGTTGCATCTCACTAACTATATGGTGTAGTCAGGGATCCAGAGACAAATAAAATCCATTATTTTATATCTTGCTAAGGTTTGTGCGTACAACATTATCATGTATATTGCCTTGAATTGAAGCAATCTTAAATCCTCTGAAATAAAAAATTACGGCCGCACTAGTATAACAAATCAAGGAAATTCTACTAGCGAAATAAAAAAAAAAGAAAGAAAAGGATTTCAAAAACTGAGTATTTTTTTTATACATATATATTCTTCAGATTTAGATTGGTACGGACAATCTAAATTTTTGATCTCGACATACGAGCTGAAGTTTATTTTAATTAAGAAAACTCAAAAATTGTCAATTCTTTTTCCATTTTACAATGTCTAAGAAACAACCTAAAGTAAAATAGATTAGTAAAAATTGAGATTATGAAGAGCTCTGTATGTTTAATGGAGCCCGAAATACAGTCTGTTTTTGGAATAGCAATTTTTTCAAAAATAGTAATCACCATTAATGACAATATTTTGGCAAATACAATTAATAATACTATTCCTAACAAAAGTTCTTTCAAGTAACAGTAATGAGATTTATTTTATGAGTACTTGGAGGGGTCCGTATATTTAATAGTTCATGAAATATAAATCTTTTCTCATGACGATTTTCGAAAAAATAGTAGTCCAATGTAAAACTATTTTTTATTCAGCTCTGAAATAATGATGATACCCGAATTTCACCACTAACGAATAATTTCATTGATAATCAACAATTTTTAAACATGTATATTATATTTTTACAAAATTTTGACATGATGATACAAGTCAGAAATGATAATTCTCAATTTTTAAATGATGAATATATGAGCGGAACCTCATGCAACACTTCGTGCCCAACTACCACGACCACGTTTAGAAGGTTCTTAATTATATTCAAGTTTTGTTCATACAATTTGTTGTTAACTTCACCCTCTGGATCTCTCTCCTTCTCTATACAACCTGATTAACTTATTAACTATAATAGTTGAATTTTTATTTGTTGTATGAATAAAAGAAGCTATTCTAAAAATGAATTTACTTAAATCTTTTGGAATAAAAATATATGATTTACCAAAAAATGCATACTTTTTTGTTAAGCACAAATAAACTTTTCTATTCTTTATATTTTTTTTTTTGCTTTTTCTCAAAAATATTTTTTATAATGTCCTGCAACACTTCATCCCCAGCTAACACGCCTACGTTTCGTAGATTCTTAATTATATTTATGTTTTTAGGTTTATTTAGTAAAGTTTCAATGTTATTTTATTTCTGGTCATATATCGATGACTTATTTCACAAAGGTCCTGGGAATATCCTCACTAACATTACAAAAAATACTATAAATGTTCTCTCCTTTAGGAAAATTGATCATTTTTTTTTTCTAAACGAGGGAACCTTTAATTGTGTACTTGTAAAGTTAGTGGAAATGCACTATACAACTGTGAAGTAAGCCATCAATACATGACTCCTGCGCTTAGGTATTTATTTATGTATTTTTTTTTTACTACATGTAATAAATATAATTTGTACTTACCTTCACCGCCTAGATCTCTCTCACTCTCTATTTATGCACTGATTAACTATAATAGTGGATTTTTTTTTTTTTTATGAATAAAACAAGCCATACTAACCTAACTATAGAATTAAAACATAAGGTTTCAAAATAAAGTAATTAACGGACATAAATCAACAGAAATTAACAGTATTCCCTTAACAACGTACACCTACAATTAGCAATTAGTATATTGTTATTAGCTAACGCTTATCCCTTAATGACTGCACATGTAGCTACATAGTCGATTTGGCGTAACACCTTAGGCCGACATCAATTACATAGCATTATTAGACCAATATCCTCCTCATGATTCGGCACACATGTAGCCATTACATGATCAGACGACAGCCCGCGACATGACGAGCAGCAAGGACCCTTTGTCCGTATGTTAGTTGTACAACATTCAATCAATATGAGTTAATATACCTCAATCCAGTACAATGGCAGTATTAAATGTTAATGTCATTTCCATAAAGTATTCATACATTTTTTTTAAGATGGTTAGGGGCGTGGCTAACAACGTTTTGCACAAGATGTAAGCCATTAAATTATAAAATTTTACCTTGTTATATTTTCCCAAGTAATTCAATTTATTTATTCTTAGCTTTCCTAGAAAATCACAATTACCCTTCGCCGTAAGCCCATGACTTCCTGCCCCACAGTATCCTTTAATAATACCCCACTCCTCTCTCGAACAGATACTTTACTGCTATGGACTACATTCGGACAAACGACTGACATGGAATGTTAGAAGACTGAAAAGACTGTAAACTGCTCGTCTATTCCGACTATTAAAACATTTACTAGAAAAACGGTCTGAACTTCCAATTTATTACAAAAGGCTGATCAACTTGAGTATAATAAGGCCTAACTGGACATACAGAGTTGAGCTTTGGGGCTCCACTAAACCATCGAATTATTCTCGTATCCAATCATTAATGTTCCAAACTTTGTCACAAATCAAACAAATCAATTCATCCATCAGGACCTCAATATTTCATATGTTGCCGATTTGGCCAGAACCAGATACCAATCCTTCCATAATAAACTTCTCAACCACCCACGCTCACTTGTATCTAGCCTGGCTTCTCCTACAATACCTGATAATCCTCCTAGGCACCTGAAAAGAAGATGGCCCCAAGGTCTTCTTCTCTAGCAATGTAATTGGAGTTCTATCAATGGGTAGATTCTCCACATGTTTGTATCATGTCACTATGTCATCTACAGCAAATTCACTTTTTGTATATATTTTTATACAGTTCTAAATAACAATAAATAAATTACTAAACAAAAAAATTTTTTTGCTATGATTCTTGTAACTTGTTTTACAACTGAGACCTAAATATTGGCACAGAATACAGCAGTATAATTAATCTCACTGACTGTTTCTTTCACTTGGGCTGCTTTTTATCGTCTCTAATATTGATCGGATAATGATTTTATTGTTTAATATTAAACAATTTCATTTTTCTTCTAACGAGAAACGGAAAAGATTTCGAATTGTTAAAAAAATTTATATACTAGAAGTAAACTGAGCACAATATTTTTGAACCAAAGGTATAAACTTCAATGCAATATAGAGTTTAATTGCATTTCAAATACCTCTAAGGAAATGACTTTACTTTTTTTTATACCCTTCATTAAAATAGAATTAATGCTTCATACACGTATAATACATGAAATGTATTATATATACTTTAAACTCAGTAAAGTATATATAACATATTTCATGTATTATATATGTATGAACCACTAATTCTATTTTAATAAAGGGTACGGACTGTCCGTAGCTCAGATGATTAGTCCTAGGTCTATCGTTCTGAGGTCCGGCACCGCCTAGAGCCGGTTCGAATCCGACCTGGGGGCGTTGACTTTTTTCATTAAGTGGCCCTCCTACAAAATGAAAAACTTGATTGCCCCCACTATGGTTAGAATATGTTGGTCATCTGTAGATAACTAGGTTGATGTTTACCTTTCGCTGTGGATTACCTAAAAAAATAAAATAGGTAACTTACTTTCCATAGAGCTATTTGAAAGGAAATTAACCTCTACAAAACTAATAAACAAAAAGTATTTAAATTGGACCAGAGTTAGAAAAAATGTATTATATTGAAGTTTGTAGTTTTGTTTTAAAAATATTGTGATTTGAAATTATATTCCATGAGCTTTAAAAAAAAATTCCATTGATTTACCTAAATCATTCAAACTTCTTACCTCCTTTATTAAATAGCAACAATATTAATATATATCTAAATATATACATACGTAATTAGTGCCCTTCCTTTGCCACATGGCACTATAATCATTCAAACCAGCAAATATGTAATTTACCATAACATGTCCATCAAAATCGGTTTAGATCTACAGTCTAGAAAAAAACGCCTATTTGCTATTTTCTGGTTTGATGCACACACATCAGGAACCAAAATTAAACAAAACAAACGAAGAAGCAACAAGTTTGAGTCACTCTTTCAAGTGATAATAGTGGCACATACAGAACAAAGGCTAAAAATTACTTTTTGGTCTTAATGGGCTCTAAGACTATTAAAATACTCTCCTTACCTAGATGGGATGGAAAGTAATATATCTTCCTAGAAAACTAACTTTATGAAATAATAGGGTATTTGATGACATAGATAAAAAAAAAATTAATAATGTAATATTATTACTAGTCAATTCAGAAACCCAACAATAAATATTTTAATTAATATAGATAAAGGATTAATTTTTAATTTTAGTATTAGAAACTTTAAAAATTTTTAATCTGAGTACCAACAGAAGTAAAACGCTAGCCGCGTTGACGGCTTCATATGTGACGCCATTTAGACATAAGCAAACAATACTAATTTAGCGATTCACACTTCACACTAGCGTTTTATTATGATTTTCGCAGAACCTGTTATTTTGTATCGGATATAATTCTTCATATCGTTTTCCAACACGAAGGCAAAATCATCAGGTTTTACTGACTTAAGCAGCCATTTTATATGAAAAATATATAAAAATCAGGGAGATTATAATTATGAAATAAGCGATATAAGACACTTTCCAAAAAAACCTAAAATACCGTATTCAGTAAATTTATAATATACGATGGAATTGAACTGATAAGCAACACATAATAAATTATTTTCGTGAAATATATTAAAGAAAAAAAATTAAAAATTAAATAAAATGCTCTATGCTGAAGCCCATCATCTGGATGGTTCAACAGCCTATCGAGGGCATTAGCTAGCAATAGGTACACACACATCTAAAAGATTTAGATAGTAAGTAATGAGGTGTAGATTAATTGAGCGTAGATTAATATGAAGAGAAGATGACTTCTAACAGAATCTTGTAAAATCTTGTTGACTTCCTGATAAACGCCTGAAATTCAGGTCGAAACGTAGACAATGACTTATAGGGTAAAACATTAGCTACAGCTTTCATTTTTTTTTAAATAACACAAGAAACAAAATTTACAGAGGGAATTTGAGACTATTAAAATTTTCATTTACGGTTAATAAAAATGTAAATATAAAAACACTGCGGATTGATTTTGAACAATTAATTCTCATCTTTGCTATCTTAATGTTAGCTCATCCACCAAACCTAATATTGTAAGTATTGATTTTATACCTACCTACGTTCTCTGGATATTTTTAGATTTTCTTTTTTCGTTCGTATAAAGATAAAAACCTTTCTTCAAAAAAAAATATATATATATTTAATAATATTCGAAAAGATAAGACTATAAATGAACGCTATAAAACCATTTAATTTATTTAGAGGAAATTAAAGAAAAGTTGAAGTGTATCCTGGATACGAAATTAGTCTAGAAGAAAAACAGTTCCCTTCCCTGAGTTGAGAAGTTGAGCGCTTCCACACGCAACGTTCTGCGTTAACTGATCAATTAAAAGGGATGGAAGGCGTTACTTGTAATCTTATTTTATCCAATGAACTTGGCTTCATGTAGACAAATTTTTTTTTTAAACTCTCCAAAAGAAATACCTCGAAGTTTCAGACAGAATAGAAAATGGTCTGTCTTAAAAGAGAAATGGTTGCAATATCACAGAAGTGGAAACAAATTTTTATAAAGATATTTCTCGATTGAACCATCGTTGCTTTATCTAGCAATCATCCCTCAATACGACTTTATATGCTAAGAATTTCTTCAAATCACTTATTAAAAGTAACAAAACACTCCCTTTATTTTTGAACATTAACTAATCGACGTGAGCCCTGTAAACAAAAAAGTGGCTCATTGGTATAGACAATTCTCACTCAATACAAATAAGAAATGTTATACATAAATCATTGACTGAATGTGATGGAGAAGCGGATAGTGTTAGTACCAGATAATGAAGAATAAGCAGTTGTTATTCAATCCTTCAAAATAAAAAATGAATGTAAAATATTTACTTTATAGTTGATGAAAGTAAAATATTGCATTTTTCTTAATTTATCTCCCAATTCATTGTTCGAATATGACCTCTAGACTTAATACAAATTAAACCGGTTACAATATGAACAAATATAAATATCTATCGTTTGTGGAATGGGTTGTATCCAGCATACATTTACAAGATGTAAGTTGTTGACATGTTAAAGTTTATCTAATTTAAGTATCGCCAAGAGCAAATTTTAGAAAAAAAAAATGAAAAAGGACAAGAAGTGACCCACAAGTCTTTCCAATAAAAGACGGCCTTTATTGACTCCAGTCTATCTATATATCGATCAGCTGATCTGCTCGATCAGTTTATACGGCCTGTCAGCTGATACTGACTGTAACTTATTTTATCGTCTTGACAAGGCATTCGTTTCTATGAATATTGTAGGAAATATTGATTAAATTTACATTTGAATAAAATAAAATTTATTTATGTTATTTTTATTAAAGAAAATATTAACAAAATGTGATTTAAGAACCTCATGAGGTTTCAAAATCGGTATTAAACTGATAAATAAATTATCATTTTTTTTTGGTAAATGTGAAATATTTTTTAATAACTTAATTTTTAGGGAAAAAAATTAAATTTGTTATTTCCTCAACCAGCGCCGAATCTAAATAAATATTTTCATGTTACACCCCCATGTTACATCCCCGCAGGTGTTGCTCTTTAGTAAACCTTTTACCATAAGTTCGACCTGCCAATCGTAGCCTGTTTTTACAAGAAGAGGAGTGCTCCTATTTCTCACCTGTCCCTTCAGAGTTTTCGGTTTTGCCTGGGGGATATAATCTTATTAATCAACAGCTAATTGTTACTAAACTTGATCCAGACAAAAATAATAACTCTTTCTACTAAGAATAAAGAGCTTTAGATATCCTGGTCCCTGCAGTTGTACAAGTGGGTCGTGGGGAGTCAACTATTTCCTTTCACCTGTACACCAAGGACTATTAGTATGAGTTGTTGTTCGTAGTCAATGACTGATATTTTAGGTAAGAAAATCACGGGTCTAATATATTTGAGGCTGGGGTGAGAAGGAGTAAAAAGGGGAAGGATTATTTTATATTATTTTTGGTGCTAATGAACCTGGTCGCCACTATTTATACTATACGTACGTAGAACAAGAAGGTGAACATTGTGGTCATTTTTACTACTAGCCTCTGAAATGAAAGGTGATTGGTGAATTGAAAATCTTGACTCAAGAAGGAAGGGTAAGGAGGAATGAAATTCCGTAATTCGTTCAAAAAAAGTTTCCTAACTTTTTTGATAAATGCCACAAGCCTCAAAATTACAAATGACGTTTCGTAGCCAATATAAATTTCAACGATTCATAGATATTTATATAGCTAAGGTTAAATAAAGTTGTTATTAGATAATTTGAAGATGATCTACCAAAGACACCCTTTATAGTCGGTTTCGATTGAGGACATATGTTTATTGTACTATCGATCCAACTTCCCCATCAGTCGCCACTAGCAGTTCTCTGACGGACCCCCACCAGGTTCGGATAATCAGAAACAAATACCGAAGCACTTTATTCCCCCATCCACCCGCCACCCCTCGGGCAGTCACATATGTTCCCTACTGTTGGGGTCTTAAGTGTTGTCTGTCCGCCGGTCGTAGGACCCTCGCCTAGCCACAATAGCTATAATATGCACTACAATGGATCAAGGGGTAACCGCTCGGAATGTGAGGCGCACAAGGAAGAATCGAAAATAAACATGATGTGTTGAATCCTTTCTTATGGATCTCTTTTTAGGGAGTGTCACTAATCCTAACACCACGTACATTGCGCTATCTCTTACCCTCTATCTGTGCCTCTTATCTCAAAGTGAAAAAGAGCTTCTTACCGAGGAACAAAATCGCCAGGTCAATTGAGGAAAACTAAACTTAATGGAGGTCCGTTCAATAGCTCCATTCATTAGTTGAAGTATCATTATTTTGTAATTGTTTATGCATAGTCGGTTTAATGCTAAAGTAACATATTAAAAAAAATGGTTTGAAGTATGAATACAGATTTAAGATTTATTCATATATGCCACAACAATCCATCACTGGACTCAGTATCCTCCAAAAGCTTCCCGCACTATTCTCTATCCTGTCCAGCGGCTATTCAATCCACTTCGCTTGTGTTCCTGGCATCTGAACGGACACTACTAAACCATCTAAGGTCGAATCTCTCTACTCTTCTTGCTTGATATAGACCTACCTCTACTACTTCGGAATTTCACTTCCTCTATTCTTGCGACATACCCTGCCCATCTCAGTCTTCCAGCCTTAACAAACCTTATATTCTTGTGTATATATATA
>NW_027110136.1:586823-612431 GCF_000696795.3 Halyomorpha halys
TATTATTATATCTTATATATATTCTTATCTCTGAAGTGTTCGTAAATTTTCACATTTTTCGTTAAGATTCAATCAGAATTTTGATAAACCTGGCTAAAAATGAAAATTTATCATTCTCAAAAGATGAGTTCAAAATAACCTATGATTTTAAAATACTTACCTATTCGTAAAAACAAAAAAAAAAAATTTTTTTTACCATTTTAATCAGACGAATATGAGACTCCGTCCATACCTCACTAGTTCGTTGCGTGTTCCACATCTTCCAAGTTTCAAGATGCACGATAGGGATTAAATAATGAGTGAACTAAATTATAATTAAATTACTATATATTTATATTTTTACAAAAAATAGTATAAAACTTTCTATGACTAACTTGCCGGACCCTGTTATGCAGGAAGCTACTAGTACAAACATAACTGACTGACCCACTACGACAAAATTCGAAAAGAGACCGGGAGAAGCACTGAAACGTCTCTGGATCAGAGAACTACACTCGGACAACGCTAGGAGTGTTTTCATTGGAAGGCTTTTCCATTTACGATTCTATACTAATCATGATATGAGGTTTTCTAATAGAGCATATGTTTACATTATATACCAAAAGACATTTGCAAAATTCCAAAAATAAAGAATAATAGTAATTTCTCAAATAATACGTTGTCAAAGGACTTTCATAAACTTCCCTAACTTCTACTTTAATTGTTTTTGTTTTCCATAAGTATAAATCACGACTACTTACAAATTTCATTACAAAATTTACAAAACAAAGCAATGACATTAAGAAATTGAGGGTTGTTGAGTTGGGAATGTTGATGAGACAAGATGCCATTAGTGGAGCGGAGCTCGGTTCCCGGTGAATTAGCGGGAGTATAGGTTGAGTAGGGGGGGCGGAGGGGAGGAGGAACAGGGGTGATCTGTGACGTGGAAAAGGTTTTCAGGCTTCTCTATACACCTTTAATGGATCAATGGACCGTCCGAGCTTTAATGGCCTTTAAATGGTTTCATAGCCAGCGTCACAAAAGCAGGCCTCAAAACCTGAACTTGCTACTCGAACTAACGGTAGCATAGCTGTAGTCTTCCACCAGCTCATGCACTACTAATTGCAAATACAACGTTAGCTGCTGGGGATTTATCGAATAATAGAAAAGAAACACTTTACCGATATACTAACCAATGCTGCAAGGATACAACTGGTTGCTACAAAATACTTTTTTTATCCTTTTCTGGCCATTTTCCGAATTTGGGATTTATGAACAGGTTGCCACACTATTCTAACCAGATTCGGAAGATCGAGTTTTCATTCCGTGGAGCGCCACGAAATAAAAGTCAACCCGAAAAGGCCGGAATCTAACCGGCTTTGCTGCAGTTTCTTTGAAGGATGCTAAGGTGACACCTTAACCCAGTAGGAGTGTCCTACTTTTTTGTCCTGTAAGAGGTGTTCCGTGAATATTTGTTGGTATCTCTTGGTTGACGATTTGGGCTATTTTGGTTATATTACCGAATGTGATTGACATCGTAAATCGTAGCTCTTCCGTTAGCAGCTGAAGAATCCAGATTTTATAAAAGACCTAAGACTTGCTTACCTCGGCTCAAGATTTACAATGAGAAACAGAGGAGGTTTAGAAGTCACGTTAGGAATGTGCTGGTGAGAGAAATGCTCAGTCTTACCGTCGCGAGGAGGCAAGAGCATAATTGAATCCAATATAAGTAGGAAGGTAAAAGGGAGTAATAACATCAAAGAGTAAACGGAAGACAGTCAAAAATATTAAAAAACAGATGAAATGCTTCTTTTTTTTTTACTCTGAGAAATCGTGTTTTTAATTTTTTATCAGTTTCAATTCTGTGTTGTACAAATCCCTTGTTAAATACAACGGTATCTATCAGTTTAGTCTGAATGCTGTCCATTTTTCTACAGAAACATTTGACTGCAGACAACTTGACTACATTGGAGTGCTGGAAAATTTGTATCGTCCGTCGTGCAGTCGTTTGTCGTCCTGTGTATATTGTTGTAAAAAATTCAGAATTTTTGGTTGAAAAATGCTCTCTATTTAAGAATAATTCATATTATAAATATTTTGGAGCATTTTGATATGCAGTAATAGATCATATTATAAACATTCTAGGATTTTATAAATGTCTTCTAAACCTTATATGAATATAATGTATAATAAATTATAAATAAATTTATTTATTTACACATTTAGTTGAAATATAAATCCTCCTTGTTGTTAGTTTAGCCAATCCGGGATTAAGGCGCAACAGTGTCAAACATAGTTAATCTCGTGCTTAAAATGTTTCAGTTGTTTCGATAACGAATACATAATGTCCTCAAATGACAAAACAGTGATAAAAACGATAAGAAAGCGAACATGGAACGGTAATTTCTCAACGTGTAATACACGAGATACCTAGATAAAGGTGTATCAACTTCCTTATTACATCACATATCTATTACAGAAACATTAGGAAGAGATAAACTGTATCAAAGTATTATTTTCTTCAATAGAAACCAAAACTAAAAAAAAAAAAAACATGAAATACCAATGCACGAAATGTATGATGCAACGTTACATTCGGCTGTCATTCGATTCAATAAAACAGAGAACTTCTGTTCCTGATACTGGTCATTTCTCATAGTGGGTTAGTAATAAGTTGCCACACCATTCAAAACAGAGTGGGAACATCAAGTTTTCATTCCATAAAATAAAAGTCAACCTGACCAGGTCGAAGTAGAACTAGCGTTGCTGCAGTTTCTTGGAAGGATGCTAAGGTGACGCCTTAACGCACTCATCTACAACGGTCTCAATTTTAATCATCGACCAAATGTCCAAAATAAACTAATTAATGATAAATAAAACTCGAGTAAAAAGAAAAACACTATCACTGAGATATTATTGAAAAATTCCGAAACAAACCATATAGCCTCTTAACTATCAGTAAGCAAAATTGCACTAATCAGTCAACGTTAATGGACGAAAGGTATAATCATTCAAAAAACAAGTTAGAGAGAGCACATGTAAAAAAAAACACACATATTATTACTCAATGATTAGTACGATAATATAATATGTATTTATAAAACAAGTAAAATATTGAAGCGCGGCGGCACCATGGTAAGGCACGATAGTACTTACTCCAAGGACTCGGGTTCCAATCTGGCTTGGTAGAAATTTGTTTTCTGTTATACTGTAGCCGTGAGTCAACCCTGTGGGTTCTGGAGCACTCCTGACGTCCACCCAGATTCATAAATTGGTTACCCATAATTGGGTAAAAATCTTGGTGTTGGGCGTGATTCTGACCTAATCACCTCCTTGCACAACCGTTGGTCTAGTAACAGTACTTCCTTACAAAGTACTGAACCCCTGACCCTTCATGGGCTGTAGCGGTACAGATTTTAATTTTAATCTAAATTAAAATGCAAAATAAATAAACATGAAACAGAGAAAAAGGTGATCAAAATTTGAAAATTTAAAAAAAAATATTTTCCTCATTTAAGGATATGGATGTGTTATTAAATTGATATTGAGTCTAAGCTGATAATAAAACAACTTTATTGTGCCGATGTTTAGAAATTTAGTTGCTCTTTTAGCCATGCTCTACAGTGAAACACCTAAAATCTTACGCCAGGAGAAAAATAATTTCAAACGAAATCTAAAAAAATGATCACAGGAAAAAACATGAAACTGGTTATAAGCAAAGAAACAAAGAGGTACATGAATTTAAATTGTCACTCCAACTTCATAAACATAATTATAATCAGGGACATAATTAATATCCCTAAAATAAATATATAAGATGTACAACATAAATAAACAGACTGATCTGTTACAGAAAAAGTTTATTTTCACTTATTTGTTTATTATGTAAATTTTAATGTTTAATAATTAGTTAAGAAAATTATTTAAAAAAAAACCTTTTTGTCACTGTAAGAAATGACAATGAAAACGATAAAATCTCGAAACGTCTTAACAGTTGTTTTATTATTAAACCTCAGGATCCTAAATAATACATATAATTACAAATTGTTCTTTTATTAAATAATATATTGGCCAAAACTACACAATGTGGTTCATGTACAAACAGGGAGAAAAACAAAACTAAATAATATTTAGGTGTATAAACTTTACCTAGCAAATTAATTGTTAGTCCGTTTTTCATTTTCAATACAAATATTAATTAAAGTGACGAAGCCTACATGGCATTAAGTTATCATGCAGTTATGAAGTCTAATTACGCTGGCTGTATCGGAGTTATGAACCAATAATTAATGTTTTCATGGAGGGTTGTAGATTGGAGGAGAATCTAACGTTTTCAGGACAGCAGCTAGGGCGAAGCGTATGACAAAGGTGTGTTAATTAAAGTGAGCATTAATTGAGTGAACTCTAGGAGAGATGTTTGGCGCAATTAGGGCCAGCGCTCCAAAAACGGCACTACCCTTCACTACGGTTCTGATTAATTGGGCAGGATCCAAAGTGTGTATCCTTGTCCGGGTCGAGTGTTTTAATTATTTATTTAATAGCAGGACCCTTTGAGAGCCTTTAAGGAATCCTCGCTACCATTAGCGGAGTTGGCTCTCCATTGATCTCTTCCAAAGCTTCCATTCGTCTCCTATCGGTGGGGCTAAAGCAACCTTCGCTATGAATGAGCCTGTACCCTGTAAGAGCGGCTTGCAATAAATCAGCTTGTGTGGAACAAGTTCCTAAATAATATTATTTCATCTTACCTATTGCAAGGTTTTCCTAATTTACTATAAAGCACATAGAATGTATAGAACCTAACATCAACGAATTATATAACAGAATCAAGCATTAATCGATTGAAAGCGTATTTGGCTAAAAAAAAGAAATTTTTGGCCGGAATTTTAAACCATGACTATCCGATAGGACAAAAATTTCATTCGAGAAACAAAAAGACTAAATAGTCCAAATAAATTTATAGTGATTGATTTTAAACATTAATTTCAATCGGAACAAAAAATTTTGTTGAATACCAGTTTGTTTTTGTTTAGTAGCGTAAAACGTAATTTTCATTAACTCCATTTATACCTTATTTCATTTCTCTTACATTTGTTTAGTTTAGTTTTTTATTTATTTAATTTTATTATAATTTACTTTTTTTTTGCCTGTTCGATGCTTGATTTTTGTCAGCAAACCTTTTGATTTTAAAACTGAAACACCTATTTCACTGTTTTATCATAATCTCTGAGGGTTTTTGAAATATCGGGGTTTAATCCTAAGCTATTGTAGTTTGATGTGAAATATAGGCATTCCTCGAAAACATTGCTAATTGTCAAATTGTTGTTACAATACTGGCAGTTCGGAGGCGTTTGTTTTGTAATAAGATAGGAGTGGGTGAGCCTCGTGTGACCCCCCGTTTTTAGCCTGGTGGCCTACTTTACCTTAGGCTTTCATTCTACAAAGATTGCCATTTCCTTTTCGAGAGGTTTGCTCATTTCAGTTCAGATGAACACCTGTATTTTGGTCTACTGATGTTATGCCAAAAACCTAGTTTATTTATTTTTTATTATTTTTTTTTTTTTAAACGCTAAAATGCTAGAACTTTTTTTTAATCAAAAGTTTCTTGCTTACCCCATATCTGGATTCAATTGATACCAACTTCATTTTTTCAAACCATCAGTGTAGAACTCCTGTGTTACATAAGCCTAATCCTAGTTTACTTTCATTTTTGTTTCATTCTTTCTCTGAACTAAATATCTTTCAATAAAACTGAGATTCGAATTTAGCGACCCAAAAAACTAGGGTGCAACAAAATTTACCACCAAAATACTTCAAACCACAACTTTATAATTTTTATATTTTTCTTAAACTATATGAACTAAATTAAGGAAGTTTGAAGTAAAATATTATAATTACGGTATAAAGGCCGTGAAGAAGGATTTAAAAAAAAAATTACTATATATATAGATATTATGATCAGCAACCTTAAAGTCACAGTTAAAAAGATAAATAATTAAATCAAACACTGAAATGAAATGGGAAGTTAACTAGAATTTTTTCTAAATTTTAATCGTTTAGATGACTAAAACTAAATGGTTAGTCAAGAAATATCGACCACAAATTTAGTCATTTCAAGTGACTATGAATTTTTTTCTATAATAAATCGCTATAATGACTAAAACTTTAGATATTTTTGTTACAAACAACAACATTTGACGATAATAAAGATCTACTCCAACTAAATCGGTGAGTTGATAACTCCACTTTGTTTTTTATTTTATTTGAAAATCTCTTTTTGAATTTGGCAGGTTTAAATTATATTAGATGGACACATATTATGGAAGTATGACTTCGTAACTTCGACTTTTGTTCGCTCATTGGTAAGGTACGCAAGTAATCATTTAATCCAGTAATTCGGTCAGTGATTCCATGGATTTTCCTTCTCACTCCTCATTTAGTAAATCTGATCTTAAAAAAAAAAATTAACATAAGAAATTAGAATTTAATTCTTCTTAATGGGATTACAGATTTTGACCCTCTTCAGTTAATTTGACTGTACTTTATTATATGATTTACCTTAAATTATTGTATTAATTATTTTCTAATATTAAATCGAACTAACCTATCCCTTTTATTTTGTAGATATTGGGAATACATATTTGGAATTTGCCTTGTTGAATTATAATGTGAATTGAAAATGGGAGTCTACTACAAAGTATCAACAAAGAATATTCTATCTTTACTTCAATAAAGTAAGATTAATTGTTAATTTCATCGAAAGTAAATTTATTCTACTAATACATTTAATATTACTTACATTTTAACATTTAACAACCAAATGCTACATTTCATATGACCTATACTTCTACAAATATATATTATTTTTTAGATAAAAGGTTTTTTTCTATGTATCTAATATCTGTACTTCAAGTTGGTCGAGCATTCGTAGATACTTGATAGTACTACCAATTATCAAGAAAATTCTAATATTATGATAGCAAATATCAATTTACACAATGATAGTGGTTGCTACTGCTGTGTATATCACCTTGGGATTAGCAGTACCCATTGTAAATTTAATATTCTTTAACTTTAATAAAAAAAAAAATGTTTATTTTTATAGTTATTTATTTATTTTAATTGATATTTATTATTTTATTTTCTCTTTTTTACTGAAGTATTTTATTTTATAATCTTATATTTTTCTTTTTTTATCTTTACCATTTATTATTATTTTATTGGTTATTACTCCTCATTTATTCCTGCAATCAATCTTTCCTACCTTTGATTTTATCATATTTGTTAGTACATTTATTAATGATTATTTTACTATTCAATACTCCAATGGTACAATTGTAGTTTTATCAACCATTGATGTACTTTTTAGCAGTTAGTATTCTATTCATTAATATTTATATCCATAATGATACGTTGATTGTTCGCGGTGAATACCATATATATATATATATATATACTGTGCGGTCAATGAAGAACACAAATAAAAACTAATTTTATGAGAGGGAAGTTTTGGCAAAAATCTCAAGATTTCATTAGGGCTAACAACAAAATTTAACAACCATCATGAATGTATAGAAGTACTGAATAACTAGAGAATAAGAAAATAATATATAAGAAAGATGCATAAGTAGTATTAGAAGAAATTGTATAGTTCAAGTATTAAAGTATTAAGAAGATAAAAGCAGTATGAGAAAAAGCAATATTAAAATTATGAAAGAGAGGAAAAAATAAAATAATATGTAACTAATTAATAAATATACAAAATAAAAATGATTAAAACAAAAGGATGAGTTAAAAGTTTATCGTGGATAATCATATATTAGGAGAAGATGATTAGGAATAGAAATAAGTAAAAACGCACTAATAAATACGGTTTTACTTATTTTTGTTCTTCATTGACCAACTCCTATCCTACTTCTTCTCCTCTCCTACTCGTACTCCTACTCCGTACGTACTCCTAATCATCTCATAAAGATTTAAAATTAAAGTTACGAAAAGGTGAGAAATAGAACGTACATGTAGTTAATTAAATATGTAAATAAACAACATAATTGAATAAGTAAAATATAAAGTTTTATAAGCCAAAAAGAGTACAAATGGCAATAATTAAATGTGGGGAATAAGAATAAATCAAGTAAGTAAATATACACACGTGCAAAAGGAAAACTTGTTTATAGGATTACATAGTCGTCTTCTTTTTCAAAACTTTAGTTTCAAATAAGTTTTATTTTGTAAATATATTTACTTGTTTGAATTGTTAAAGTTTCTTGTTTTTCTTTCTTTCATAATTTTAATATTACTTATTGTCATACTGTTTTTATCTTCTTATAATAATATTCCTTGTTAGTCTGTATTTCCTTTGATTCATTATGGTTATTAGAAAAATGTCAATTAAAAAAAAAAGTTTTTCCTTATATTTTATGTACCTTCCTTGACCATCACTCGGAACGTTTTCCTACAATTAATTAAATACGTTCGTCTAATAATAATCCAATTAAAACCTTTTAAATGTTATTAAAAACTGACATAAATCTGGTTGAGAGGACGCGTGCTCGGAGAGACGAGTGTCGATTATTGTATTATATCAATAGAAGAAGGAGATGGGGTAGGTGGACGAATCCTTTAGAGTGTGGCTCCAATAGCCGGTGGCGGGGGAAAGTAATTCCCGAGATAAGGAACGGCCTGACAATCTACAAAATCAATAACATAATTATAATTAACCCAGGCAATTTCTGCGGGAGGGTGGCGCTCTCTCCCTCTCTCTCTAGGCTGGGGGGGTGAGTATAAAAGTAATCTCATTTAGGGCGGAGGGGTGGGGGTGGTTGCGGCACGCGCCGGCAGGTCGCACAGCGCATGCGCCAACCCCCACCCCCGGCCCTTCGCGAGTAGCCCGCTTCATTCAGTCGCTCCAGGAGCTCTGGATAGAGGTTATTGTGTTTGTGATAGATGATCCTTTGAGTGAGACCGACAATTCGGCTTTCTTCGTCTTCTGTAATCTCGACCTTGGGAACAGATGATAACCACCACAGAGAGTAGGCTTCAAGCCTCAGCCCAAGTTACACAACAAGGTACTTCATCAAAACTTTATTAAGTGTGGGATTGATTAGATTACACTATCAAATAATATCAGTAAAGAAAAGAAATCATATGAAACTAAACCAAAACATGACAATTATTCCTACATAAATTATTGATACAATATCAAAACACTCCTCATATTTCCTCATTTCCCAAAATATGTCATTCAGTTTTATGATAAATCGACATTAAATCTTCCACTGCATAAGATTCATAAAATATAAACAGTCAGAAAATTTCTATAGTTACAAATTACTTTTAAAAATATAAATGATAACTATGATTTGACACAACTAATAATATATTTAAATAAAACAAATATTATTAATCCTTATCCTGAAATCCATTACCTACCTTTTATCACATTATACTTATATTTTTTATTAGAAGTAAATAAAATTAAATCAAAGAACGAATAATCAATAAAATCTATTAACAATTTTTTTGAATGTAATATTAATATAGTTCATAGAAAAAAATAAAGAAAAAATCGATTTAATATGGATTACTATCCTACTAGTATACTTTAATTTAATTTTAGTCTCTTTATTTAAATTAACTTCATCGTCAAATATATGATAGTAATGTCGTTATTTTTGAAGTTATCAACACTCTAATGTTTGGCGGGCTTTCTCGTGATCACATGGCATCCGATAATACCCAAGGGATTTCGCGCGTTAAATTTAAATGTTTCATTTTAAACTCGGCGGAGTTCTTTTCCTGGGATTTCAGGCAAAAACCTCTTCCTTTCCTTTTATTTCCTCTAAGTAATGCGCTGAGAGATTTTTATTATCTTGTACTTATCTACTCTAGATTAAATGTAGCTTAAATTATCAGCGTCTACACGTTTATTTTATTAAATTGTTTTCTAAAGATTTTCTGATCGGAACTAAGTGATGTGATTATTTATATTTTTATTTTAACAAGAAAGAATAATTTTAAAAACTCTTATCTTTTTTATTACTAAATAGTTATTTAATCTTAATAAAAAAAAAAAAAAAAAAACCTTTCCTAATAACAGTTATACGATTACCATAACTAAAAAAATCAATATATTATCTCCAGTCACTTATAAATATCAGTTATCGTGATAGGCCTAGAAATAAATCTCAATATTTGTGTTATTTATTACTCTGTACGTCCTGCCATTGTTGGCAGTTTTATGGAAGTATTAAGGGGCTTTACACAATATTAAAAACAACGTTTTAATTTTTATACACACTATTAAAACAAATGTATAACTTATAGTATACATGTTGCACGAAACCAATGGAATTTATAATATGTTCAATCATATTTTAATAATGAGTTTGTTTAGAAGATACTCATGAATTTCCATTTATTGAAAAATGACAAAAATATGATTTGTTCCAATATGCTACATCATCTGAATGCTCGTTTTGTTTTCAATTAAAATTAGGTGCTACTAAGATAGTCAATACCACACAAATAATTAAATATCTTTAAGTTCTGTATTAATTTAATACAACATAATTAATTTGAATATTTATTACATAATGTTGAAATTTAATTAACGTCCGAAAAAATTATCTAATATTGAATAAGTGTCTTTCTTGTTGATTATATACATAATAGTTTAAAATTAAGATTAGTGATAAATATTAATCATAATAATTAATGTTAATCTTTACAATTCTACATCTTTAAAACTGATCATGTATTAATCTCATCAGAATATTTTCATAACATCACATTAAAAAAATCAAAAGTAATATTTTAAGTACCTATTCATATACCATGCTTTATCATATGTCTCATTAATACGCTCAGAAATATAAAATATTTGTGAAGGCAATATTTGTATATGTAATGCATTTTTACTGATTTATTAAAATATTCACTAACCGAATTCTATTTATTCCATTATAATATACCATTTCCATTTCATTCAATAGATAATTTTATTTTAATTTTGGTGATAATTTGTTTGTAATATAAATTTATTAAGTGTATAGCTTTCTTATAAATCGTGTTTGATTCAATTAGTGTTCTAAAGAAAATGTGTAATATTATACCGGTTAAGTTAGACCATTTCGATTTTAATTTTAATTTATACCTTGAGAGATTAAATTGCACTAATTTATCAGTATGACATAAGTTAGACTGAAATTACAATACCAATGCAGAAAGATACTGATAATTCTAGAAGTAATTGTGATAATTTAAATTCAAATTTAATTAAAATAGCATATTTAGTTGATAAAGATAAAACATCTATATAATATTGATTTGAGGTTAAAACTCTAGCAATTAATTGAGCGTTCACTAACGCTTTTACCGATTTAGATGTGTTTATACTGAAAGGATAGAACTACTTTGGATTAGTACTTTAAAAATTAAATTATTAAATACTATTTCATTACTAAATGTACATTAAATGGTATTGTTTCAGGCATGTCATAATTAAAACACGAACAGAACTTAATATTATTACTTAATATAATTATTTGATTAATTAATCACAACCATAACCACACTACTTCAAATTAAAAATTCTTTCTGCATAAGAGGTTCTAGTCTATAAAGAAATCAATCCCTGAAAATCATATTGTGATGTATGTATGTTATAATATATGAAATTGATTTGGCTAATTTCTTGAAAAGAGACAATCTTCAACTAATTAAACTGGTACAGTTAGACTAAACTTTTTTTTTTCATTTATTTCTAACTTATAGCTTATTTATAAATTTGTTAATATTTATTTCACATATTTTATTAATAAAACATCCAAAAATACTTCATGTGATACTACAAAATAATATAGAATGTTTGAATACTACTGAATAATTACATAATATTTAATTACAAAGGGGGCAGTTTAAAAGACATTATTTCTCTTTAAAGAATAATATCACAGATTAAAAACATTTTATAATGGCTGGCATACACAGGCGAGGAATCTACACCACTAGCAACGAAATTCCAACCAAGATTAGGTATTTTAACTAAACTGTTTTACTGTCTAAGTCCTGTTTATTTCGAATACCACCCTTGAAATAAATAGAGCTTAAAGAATGAACTGCAGTATATGGCATACGTTAATTCTAATTTATTTATTTTTTTTTAGTGCTTGCCTGAAGTTCAGGTAATTTTGGCATCATTATTATTATTATTCTTTAGGAAAACGAATGAAATGAACATTTTATTGAAAAAAAAGTTCATAGAGGAAGTGAGAATACTGCATTGTTTCTTCAAATGATGAAATTTTAAATTAGCTATACAACGATTACAGGCTAGGGAAGAAAATAAGATAAACCAAAATCCTATTTGCTCTCTTAAGCTCTAATCAGCGTCTAAATCTGATCATAACCTGCTTTAAATAATTTATTTTATTACTTCAATCCTAGACCATCTGAGGCATTCATAAAATATTAGTGAATACGATCATAATAAAAATCGATTGTATCGGTCGAAGAAAGAAAAGTTATAAATTAGTCTATAATAAATTTTATGAAACAGTTTTTCTTTTTTTTTTTGCTCTAGGAACTACATAATTATCGATCAACACAATTGATAACTATATTAAAAAAGGGGAAAAAATATGGAAGTTTTCTCTGCAGAGGGTATCCTTGTTAGAAGGGTATAGAAAACAAAAATGACCTTGAATTTGACGATCCCCCATATTCTCTTCTATTCTTTTGATTTGTGGATTCTCAAACGAGCGAAAAATTCTAAGAAACGCAGCGAATCCAATACATGGAAATTCATTTTTATATTTATTCATTTATTTTATACCAGATCGGTTATATGGTTATATGGTTGATATAACCGTTACATTATATATAACAGTTGATAATGGGTGGGGGGTATAGTCTTGTACAAAAGACACCCCTAATTATATAAAATGTTATAATTAAAAGAAGAAAAAAAAGATAAAATAAATAGATACGAATAATGCTTCTTAATAAAAGAGAAGAGTAAAATTAATTACAAAAAATAATGATATTTTTAGACTTTTTTTTTTAATATTTATTTATTGTTATTTACAAGTGTACATTATAATACATTTAGTAAATCTGATGTCGGTTAAATTGGAGTGTTACAGGCGTGTAGAGAAACTACCCATTGGTAGCACTCTAATGACATTTTACATTAGCAGTTCTCGTGGCCATCTTCTTTTCAGGCGCCTCGGAGGATTGTGAGGAATGGAAGAGGATGCAAGATTAGGGGTTTGACTATAACTAGGGGGTTTGAGTGGTTAGAGAGTTTATAATGGAAGGAGTGATATCTGGTTCGGGCTAGATCGGTTACATAGGGAACATTAAGGTCTTTATGTATGATTTTATTTGGGACAAAGTAAGGAGCATTGAGGATTTTACGAAGGATTTTGGATTGTAAGGATTGAATACGAGAGGAATTCGAAGGTTTAGTCGAGCCCCAAAGTTCAACTCCATATGTCCAGATTGGCATTATTACAGCCATGTAGATCAGTCTTTTGTAATGTGTTGGAAGTTTAGACCGTTTGTCTTTTTTTTTTTTTTTTAGACTTTAAACAAATTGTATTCTAATGGTCAAAAGAAACAAGTCAATTTGAAAAAGGGACGAGAGAAGAGAGAAAAAAATAATTATAACAGAATATCCTGCAGCACGCTGGGCTTCAGTCTTCGGGTTGAGGAAACCCCAGATTGTAGGTCACTGCTCCTTTAACTGTCGGCGACTGGAAGTGAAACTTTATGAACGGTTTTTTGATATAATCCTCTATTGACTCCATTTGAAATTCGCGATGCAATTGGCTATTACTTATGAACCAAGGAGCATTAACTGCGATTGTCGATTCTTAGGACTTTTTTTTTTTTTTTGGAATGATTGTAATTTTTTTCCTTTTCGTAGAGGATGCCGCTTCCCATACTTCACAGCCGTAAATCAGCAGTGGTCTGAGAATTGTTTTAAGTATAACAACTGTTGTTTCTGGTTTTAGTTTGGAATTCCTGTTTAGGATAGGAATTTAGCATTGCAAACCTTGCGTAGGTTTGAGTTGGTTTGATGTTGATATGGTGGTTCCAGGTAAAGCGGCGATATAGTTGAATTCCCTGGTATCTTAATGAAGTTCATTAATAATGTTTAGTGGCACAGAAGACGCTACGAGAAGGATATGGAATCCTACAATACCGGCTCACAAGCACAAGCAAAGACGGTCTAGACATCTCAATAGGGACCACTGGAGAACAATCAGGAAATTTTACTAGGTGATCGAGAGGAAGACCTTATATTTAAAGGCGACTAAAAGGCGTCTAAAAGAGAGTGATGAATGAGAGGATCCGACTCACCGAATAGCAACCTCATACATACTTCATAGCTGTATTCGTAAAGAATAATGACTATAATGACAATTAACGATTGTATGGTATTATAATTTTTTCATAGTATCAATAATATTTTATTGGAATTGAATCGCAACACTTAGCAAAAGGTTAGCGAGGAGTCAAGTCCCACATAGGCTGTGGTATGGAGGAAGAAGAGAAGAAGTTATTCACATAATAATTATTATAAATAATAATATGAGTCTTTCAGTTGACAAAATAACTTATTCGAATTTTCAAGAAAGTTATTTTAACAATATTTCTTGTTAAAATACTGATACAAAAGTATGGCACGGTTATAAAAATATAATAATTTAGTTCAACAATATGATCTTAACATTTATTAATTGCTAAATTATCATAGAATCGACATTAACAATTCTGATTTTATCAGGTTGGTCATTCTGTTAACTGAAAAGCTCATAGTCTGTTATATTATAGCACCTCCACAATAACACATTTGAATGGCTTATGGTAAGAATGTAATTAGCTAAAATTTTGATAACAATTACATTTTTTTTGCGCCGTGTTCCTTCGTTTTTATAAAGCTATTTATTGTGTTAAGTTTGTCTTAACTCATAATTCCAACATAATCATCTGTATTATGTTACAATGTAACTTATTTCATTCATTTATTACATTTAAGTTATTCATTTATTATAATTAATATTAGCTAAAAATTTTACAATAACATAAAAAATGGCGACCGATATAATTATCTAAATTTCCACTACATTTCATTCAGTGATCTTTAAAACTATCAAGGGGATGAAAAAAAATAGAACCCTTTTTAAATCATAGTAAATTTCTTTCAATTTGAGCTCTTAAAGATTTTTATGTTAAATAGATCCCAAGACATAGTCTTCAAGCCTAAACATTAAGTGGATAAGACCACGATTGGTCTCCAAATGACATCTGGCATGTCATCTTCTGATGATGAATTGAAGAGTTCCAGTATAGAGGTCACTTGGTGTCATAGAGTCCTACTGAAGACAGGAGTGCCTGAACAAGCACTGAAATTGATTGAGTGGTAGGGGCTGACGAATAGGGGTCTGATGGCTAGATTGGTCTAGACGAGGAGACTTCGTATGGAAATGAGGAGAGTTCCCAAGCCCATCATGCCCCTATCGTTGAACTTTCAGAGAATCAAAATGGAAACTGGTCTTAAAACATTAATTTAGAATAAAGTTTTAAAAAGGTTAGCGAAAAATACTGATAATATGCCAATATAGGACACAAATGTAGTAAAATTAATTATCTCTGAAATGAATATTTTTTTGTTTTCATTTTATTACACAGATTTAATTGATAGAATACTATGTATTCTATTTTGTTAATATGTCTTATTTAGCCATTATTTAACTCTTTAACGTAATCTTATTAACAATATGGCGTAATTATTACCTAAGATTAATTCAATTATTTATTAGTTATGATTCTATCATTAATATTTTATTATCAATTCAATTATTGAATTACAATTATAATTATTTATTTTTTATTACTCTAGAGTAGAATAAAAAATAGTTTTTTACACGATTTTTGAAAGAAATTGTCTATATCTTAGGATCTAATAGACTTACAGATGTCAGTAAATATTCCGAATGAAACTAGTTAAACTCGATTAAAATAGTTTATAATAGTGTTCTCCCGAGATATAATAGTTTTCATACATGCTAAAATAGAGTCACAAAATGGTGGTTTGTTGATTTTTGAAAATAAAAATAACTTACAGACTTCTAAAAGGACGCCTTTAAATTTTCTCTCCTTTAAAAAATGTATGCATAATGTTTTTCACACGATATCCCTATGATTTCGAGCTTGAAACGAAATATTAACCAAAATTTTAATGTTTTCTTGAATAACATCAACCGGTCATCTGCCGAAGTCACGAACATAGATTTTAATCAATGAATCCAAACCCAACATATAAAAAATGATAACTATTGAACTTTCATGTTTTGAAAATTCCTAAAGTGAAATATATTATTTATCAATGAACTAATTTTAACTTTAAAATTAACATTTCATAATAAATAAATTATTATAACTAAAAAAATAAAATTTAAGGAATACAGTAATTTAAA
Organism: Halyomorpha halys; assembly: GCF_000696795.3. Taxonomy (NCBI): domain Eukaryota; kingdom Metazoa; phylum Arthropoda; class Insecta; order Hemiptera; family Pentatomidae; genus Halyomorpha; species Halyomorpha halys. The sequence continues at coordinate 603,287 of NW_027110136.1, forward strand.
TTAGGATTTTACACATAAACATCTATAAAAAGTTTTTTTTTTATTAAAGCCTTTACTTGAAAAAATATTTTAATTACTCTTTTGTAAATAGCGCCTTATTGAATTTTTCTTAACATTAAACTGTACATTTTCAGAAATTTTAAATTGATTTTCCTTTTCTAAAACAGGTATATAAAACCAAGAAACTAAATTTTTCTTAAATTCACATGTTTTTAAATATATGTATCCAATATAGTCGCTAACTTCAATCTAGCTTATACTACAAGAGCCCGATGAAAAGAAGTCAGTTATGTTAACCCAATTTTTTATTAATTTAATGAAAACTATGAATAATTACTAATTAAAATTGATAACTCTGCCAAGTATAGGCGACAAGCCGAGAAAAAAAATTGGCAATTTCAAAATGTTAAAAAAAAAAAATTAATTTTTCATTCGGAACTCTTATCATTGAAAATACCTTCAACACAGGAAAATCTAATAGAACATCATTTAAAGTAGAGGAAATTCGTCAAAACATGGCCCCTAATTGAGTTGCATATGTCCAATAGCTCTTGAGGTGGTTTTTTTTAAAAAGTAACATTTCATGAAATGTATACTGCAAAACCAGTAGTGGTGAATCATTGTGGAAAATCATTATCTCAGGAAACATAAGATGTACAGATGTCTATTAGCAATCAAATTAAAACTAGTTTAATGTGCTGTAAAGTAGTTCATGACGTTTATATTCGATGGAGTAGTAGTTTCTATGTCTAGTTTTATATCTCAGAAACTATTGGAGAAACAGATGTCTGCCAGTTATCACATTAAAGGTAGTTTAATGTACTATAAAGGAGTTCCTAACATTTATATTCGATGGGGTAGTAGTTTCTATGACATTTGCTTATGAATATGAATGTTGTAAATGAAATTTTGTCCAAACAACTACATTTTTTACAACAAATATCATGAAAACTATAATTTCTTCGAAAATTTATAGCACATTAATCTAGCTTTCATTTGAGTGCTAATAGACATCTGTACATCTCTTGGTTCCAGAGATACAGATTACCCACAATAAATTCACTAACTACTAATTATTCAGTATATATTTCATAAAATGTCACTTTTTTTTAAAAATCGTATCTCTGGAATTATTGAATGTAAACAGCTGTTAGGGCTCAACTTTTAGTAAATTTACTCTAATTTAAATTATATTTTATTAGGCTTTGAGGTTTAGAGCTGTGACCAGTTTTAATGTAAAATAATTTTTTTTTTTTTTTTAGTTTTGAAACAGTCACCATTTTTATTCTTCCTGATTGTACTTGGCAGACTCATTAATTTTTACTTTTTTATGGTTTTTATTAAATCAATAAAAAACAGGGGTGATATGACATAATTTTTCTCTTTCTGGGCTCTTTTTATATTAGGTATCTTCGATAAGGAACCATACACATTTTCATCTATAATAATATCGATAGCTGTCAGCCAATATTATTGAAATAATCGATACTCCAAACTACCGCCACACCCTCATGTTATTAGTCCTGTAAAAAAAAATAAATAAAAAAAACTATAGCCGATAAAGAGAAGGTCGAGAATCACTACGATATACCTCAGCCAAAGAAGGTACCCTAGCCTTTGTCGGCCATTAAAAAGAGTTTCCCTTTTGTGGAATTTAATGAGGTGCTGATGAGAGCAACCAATTTATATCCTTTTTAATTAAATCTCTCTTAGAAAATGAGATTTCTTCCTAAGCCCTCCTCATATAGCCTTTTAACAAACACGTAGTCGAAAGAGAATCGATTTTTAATCGGGTGATGAGAGTAAATTGAAGATTATTCTATTACTACAAACTTTATAGGAACTAGGGAGGGGGGAGGTTTAGGAGCAGAGCTAATATCAATTTTATTAGTAAATTACAGGGTTTATGTCCTGTTTGACTGCTCATCTACGTTATAGGTTTGAGTCGATTTATCGTCTCCCCTTTCTATTTGATTGGACCTCCTGATAATTCAAGCTTTTATGTGATTAGCAATTATGATACTATATGCTGTATCCGTTGATTGGTACGGCCTCTTCCGTACATAAAATGTGAACTATTTCCTCTCAATATAATAATCACTTTATAATTATATATTCATAAAGAATATATAATTATATATTTTTACCATGTTTACTTCTACTTACCTACATATAGAATATGTAATAAGGAGGAGTATTGTGATTTTTTTGTGAAAATTTTCAAATTTCAATGACGACGAAAATACTCCTTTAGAGGTCAGCTTAATCTAAATAACCTCGCAACCTAGGTCAAATACAAAAATTCGTACGAAACTGCAATTATTAATCTATATGCCTTGATGTTACACAAACATTTTCCATAAATTCGGTTAAAGGAAGTAGGACTTTGTTTAATCAATTTTTAACATTTTGTTCGATTATCTCAAAAACAGATCAAACGAATTTGATTAAACTCGTTATTTCAATGTACAATTAGATGGTCTTTAATATCAGCTAGACATTTCAAAATGTCTCCCTCTAAAGTAACATTAATTATATTTCTTCGAAATAAGGAACCATCTCACATTATTATAAGTAATAAAACGTAAATACATATTAACTATGAAAGAATTTAATAATTTACATAAAGCGATAAAAGGAAAAATGTTTTTTTCAAATTATAAAACACATTGGAAAGCTTAGAAATATTATTTTAGAATAAAAACTAATATGCAAAGACGTAGAAAGTAGTACGTATATAATAACGAAAAAAACTTATATAAAACGTATTTTAATATGGTTCTGGCAAACTGATGGGACAATGCATGGTTTGTTCGCTTTTGCCTTTCTGATAGATGTGCTCATCTTACTATAGTTATTAATTAGTAAGTTTTTAATTTCGCTTTACCTATTTATGAGTCTTTAAGTTACAGGATAACTAACTTCATAAATTCATTAACACCAGATTTTTAAATTATATAAATACATTAATATGAAGTGGACAGAGGACGATAAGAAGCGATAACATCAAGAACAAATCCTAAATCTTAGATTTAGGATTTGTGGCAACTTGGCAAACAAGAGATTTTTTAGGAACTAACATCTTAGCTGAAGGATTCCAGAATGCTTGTTCGATTTCCACCTTGGTCAGTCAATACTTATTTCGTGGCAGCCTCTAAAAAAATTGTTGCATAGCTGTTCAATAAAGGACGAGCCAAAAAATAAATCAATAAATAAGTGAGAGATGTTTTGCTATTTACCTTTGTCTGAACCAAATTTACTCTTCATTATTGACAAAATTTCACAACTATGAATAATTTACTAATTATTACTAATCAATTAGGACACAAAGGGGAAAGGAGACTATTTCTGAGTTATAACAGACAAATAAGAAAGGCTAAAATTAAAAAAGTTAATTTACTTCAACAAAATTTTCAATTGTTCGTTTTTAAAAAAAATATTTATTGATAATTACAACTGTACATAAAATACATCAAGTAAATTTGAAGTAATATCATAATGGTATAGTACGAGCATGTAGAGAAGCTACCCATTGGTAACACTCTAAATACATTTTTACAATATTAGATCTCGTGGCCATCTTTTTTTCAAACGCCTCGGAGTATTGTTCGGAATGAAAGAGGAAGCAAAGTTAGAAACTAATGGGTTTCAGTGGTTACGGAGTTTATAATGGAAGGATTGATATTTGGTTCGGACTAGATCGGTTACATAGGGAACAGTTTATGGAGTATTAAGGATTTTGAATTTTAAGGATTGGATACGAGAGGAATTCGAAAGTTTAGTGAAGCCACAAAGCTTGATTTCGTACGTCCAAATAGGTCATAAGTCATGTAGATCAGTATTTTGTAACGAATTGGAAGTTTAGACCGTTTGTCTAGTAAGTGCTGTAATAGTTGAAATTGACGTGGTTTCCTGTCTTTTCAGTATTGTGAGAGGATTCCAAGTAAATCGTTTGTAGTCCAAGGTAGCGGATTTGAACTACAGGGGTAAGAGCAACATTATTAAAGTATACAGTAAGGCAGTCGGCAGATTTACGACGAAGGATAAAGGCGATTTGATGGGATTTGTTGGAATTTATTTTGATCCTCCAATTACGACACCTTCTTCGAGGGCTATGATTGGAGAGTTCGGGAAACAATTAAAGGATTATTATTAAATGCGAGCACGCATGTGTAATCAGCATACGTGATGAGGATAGTGTTAGGATTGGTTGGGATGTCAGCTATATAGAGAGTGTAGAGGATGTGATAGAGGATACTACCTGGAGGAACACCAGCGGACTGAGATTTCAAATCATATTCCTGGATCTATTAGTAATAATTATTAATAAATTATATAGATATTTTATATAATCTTTACTAGTTACTATCAGTCAGAAGTAATATTAATCTCACAATAATTAATAATACAAATAACGATAATTATTGATGATTTGTACTGAAAACTGATAGTAGATAGCGGTTGAGAGTGATATATAATAATTCTACCGATCGTTTCTAATAATTTATTTTATTTTTTACTTATAATAACCCTCTGCAATCGTTTGGGACAAGAAAATTGCCAACTACAATATTGAAAACTATTAGAATTTGGTACAAAATCCTCCTGTGATTATCTATAAAGCTGTCAATTGTGTTGGTTAGTCAAACAGCATACTTTCAACATATCGTTGACTATGTTATGGAATATAGGCAACATAAAGCATTAAATAAGAGTTGTAGAAGTTTTTTAAATTGTTCTACTGAAAAATTTACATTAGACCTATACATATACATAAGTTATAATCAATTCAAAGTCTGCCTTATTTTGCCTTGGTTGTTTTCATCACATTATCCCAGTCCTCTCGGACTGGTCTAGTAAGTGTATAAGAAAGAAAACAATTTCAAAAGTTTATAAGATAAACATTTTGACACTTAGGAACTAACCAGCTGAGCACTTATCCTAGGCGTTCGTCATAGACAAACACTGTGTTGACTGCCTCTCTAGGAAAACATGTTTACAAAGCGTGGACTGCTTTTAGCCGCTCTGTTTTGAATAATTGTCTTACCTAGTGTATTTAGGTCCGAAGGAATGTATGGTCACGGAACTGTCGAGCCCAGGTAGAACTTGAAAACTTCTTTTTATGTTGAGGTTAAGAGTAAAAATATTTTCTTCAGATCTTTATATAAATTAAAATAAACAATGTCATTGTTTTAGATTTTTTTGATACATAAGAATTATATGCAATGATAACTCGTGATAAACAACCTCGGTAACACAACAATGAGAATGAGCTTCTTATACTTTTCAGAAGATTTTTGTTCGTGTGAATATTAGAAATAGATTGAGAATGAAGATTATTCTCGAGTCTTTACTTTTTCTATTACAATTGGAGGAAGGTCTGAGAGTGTATTCCTTTTTTTTAGTCCTCCGGATTCAATCTCCTTCCTAATTTGATATATTGCATTGCTCCTACAGACTAACCAACATTAGTTCCGAACTCTGCTAGTCCGTCTCCAATATCTTCCCACCAGACAAACTCATTTTAGGATGTTAAACAAAGATTATTAACTTCACTGTGTGTTTAGGAAGTAGGCAAGATATAAGGGCGAGAATTTTATAATGGAAAGATAAGTTTCTATTTTAGTAAGAGTGTGAAAAGTATTGGTATATTGTTCCTGTACAATTTATTTATTTATTTGTTTCGCAGTAGGATAATTAAGAACTTAAAACCACATTTCGACGTTTTTGACGAAGAATTTACCAGAGCTAGATACAGCATTATTGGATACATTAGAATTATTATTTAATTTAACTTATTATACCAAACCCTCTCCTAGAAAATCACGTCTCTCACATTTCCCGTCATAGCTTTTCCACCCTAAAGCGTAAAACCATAAAATACAGAGAAGATTTATCTTATCTGTATTTTATGTTTCAGAATTTCGTTCATACTTGTAAATATGTATATTAGCAGACATTGTACCTTTTCATTTATTATTTTTAGTTCAATTGTAATTGATTCTTTAACTTTTTTTTTGTTTTTACTTATTTTTAAAAAGGTTAATCATCTTACATTTTATGATATGACATTTGGTTTTATTTTATTTGTTCTTTTCTTATTTTATATATTCTGATAATTATTGTTGTTCATTTTTATCTTTTCAAATTCATTATTTTATTATATTTTAATTTCATTTTTATTTTGTATTTTACTGTAAGGCTCTAAAGCCTAATTTTGACGTCTGTATATTACTCTTAGGGACCATCTCCATAATAAATAAATAATATTATTATTAAATTATAAAAATAATAATTCTATTGTAGAATAGAATGGCAGTGGGTCCCTACCGGTGATAGACGGAGTTTTGAATTGTAAATTAAAAAAAAAAATTACTTATTTATAATTTTTTACTAAAAGTTCATCCCTATAGCAACAACACTAATTCATAAAAATTTGTAAGAATAACTTTAAAAAGAAAATTCATAGAGCTAGATTAGTACCAATAATCCTTATCAGAAGAATAGTTAGCCTAATTTGGCTACAGATCGCGCCAGTCGAGGCTGAAAAAAACTGTCTTGATTTCCAAGTTAGCAAAAAAGGTGCATCCAGATATCCTTTTTATAGATTTTAATGCCCGATATTCAAGGAAAATACTGATATATATATACAATTTTTTTAAATTATAAAACAAGACGAAAAATTTATACATTTTTTTTTTAAGTGTGATATTACATTCTGTTCTCTATTTATAGTCATTAATAATATAAATAGAGCTCATTCAAACTATATTTACAAATACATAAATTTAACGATAAAAAAAATAAGAAATGGAAGAAAAAGAAATTAAAATAATCATAAAAAAATTAATAAATAAAAATAAAATTAAACTTAAAGTAAAATAAAATCTTAAGCACAATCGTTCCTATTCCCAATATTTGCATTCAAACTGCGAAGCGAGCAGGACTTAGGAAAACCTGACGCTTCTCTCTCAATCGCGTCACTGGTTTAAAAAGCCAGTGGAGAACGAGTGAAGGCGCTAGCTGCAGACGTTCAGGACTTGACTGGAGATTCTGGACGACAAATCGTTTCCCGTTTCTCAAATCTGACACGTTTCCTTGAATCTCTTCTGACATAAACCTGTATAAACTTTTTTTTTCGCACATGGCAACAACAGTTTCTTGCCATTACAGTTGTACCACTTCTTAGATAAGGACTCAAACTATCGATTGTCGGTCAAGTGCCGATTTTAAAGATAAATGGGAAATTTAAGTTGAAAAGATAATGGTACCACCCATGTTAAGTAATTATAATTTATATTTTAAAGTGTAGATTAAAGGCAGTGAACGCGATTAATGGAAGTAATAATCCATCGATAGGTTGTTTACAAAATGAATTGAGCGTTTATAAATAATAACACTCTGGATAAAAAGTACCTAATTCGCTAGGACCCTTTGAAGAAATGGGAGCGTGAGTGTTAAGTAAAGGCCGGTGAATGGCTGAGCCGGGTCCCATCACCTTGAGGTAGGACAAAGCTCGAGGAACGAGTTTACTCTTGAGGAGGGCATAAAAAAGAAAATCCTTTCAAAGAAAGAGGATTATAGAGCTAACCGACAAAATCGTTAATTTTAACCGTGACCGCATTGGTTGGAGTCCACCGACAGCTCATTATGAAGGAGCGGAGGTATCGAAGGAGCTTGAGAACCAGCTGTGGCGCGGGCAACCGGAAAATTGTTTTAATTCACTTCACTTGCCACGTTCCTCCCCGTTGTAGTCCCCTAGAAGGGGTACAGTATACCACGCTGTATAAACACTTTGCATATACCTCTAGTTCATTATCTTCTCATCTCATTACACCTTTCATAGCGTTAAATATAAATTAAAAAATTATCCAAGCAATAAAATTAAGTACCGATCATTTAAATCAACAATACCAGGCAGGGATTTAGATGTTTTCTCGATATTTTTATAATTGTAAAACAGATAAGGATGTATTGCGTCTTGGAGATCAAAGGACACTCTGCACCTAGACTTCTATATTTATAAACAAATTAGTTTTAAAAATGATATGGACGACATGATTTCATATTGAACTGGGAAAATTTAAAATGATGTGCTAACAGTTTACCGTTGATAGATACGAGGAGAAGATGGCTCGGGGTGCGGTCAGCAAAGATACACAAATCAGCAAATCATATCGATTTCTGGGGACGTTTCGGCCTGAACTTAGGCACTCATTATTGCTAAAAACAAAAGGAGCTAACAACCTTAATTCAGAGAAAAATAGACATAAAATAATTACAAACAAATTTGGAAATGTAAATAAAATTATAATAAAAATAGTAATGACACTAATGAAAGATAAAATATAATTTTGTTTAACTATACTTTATAGAATTATGTAAAATAAATGATAAAAAAATATTAAAATCAGAAAAGTGCGGAAGAAAATATAAATTATGAGTAATTAAATTAAAATAATAAAATATATGAGTAAAGATTACAAACATATATATACTTTTTAGTAATAGTATTTTAGTAACTAGAAAGTAATTAATATTTCTAGTCTTACTAAATTTAATAACAATGCAATTACTTAACATTTACATTTTCTTCCGCACCTTCAATTGTTTATTCCTTCATTTACATGAATACTGTTTTTAAAATAATTTTTTATCAATTATTTTGTATAATTCTAACCTTTACAATATTATTTTTTTATCTTCTATTAGTATCAACTACTTCTAAAATGCATATTACCATGTTTGTTTGTTGTGATTTTATTGTAATTCATATGTTTTGCCATGATGAAGGCGAATCGAGCGAAATCGGAACGTCGGCTCAAATAATTACATTTTGCTTTTTTGTGTATCTTTGCTGTGGACCAGTTTGCTCCATTTCACGTGAATATTTTTTTTTTTTAATTTTTCATCTCTCGTCCTTATGCTGAATTTTTCAATTCGTTGGTAGATACTCTGTTGAGGCAAAACACTCTTCCCGTACTGTACCGAAAGTCTTCGATGAATTTCGGCCCCTTATACACCTTCCGACCACAAAAAACGAATCACTGAACGCTGCTCCTCTTTGAGTGGAACAGCCATTAAAAGCACGACAGCGATAACGAAACTAACCTAGCAGCTTGAATATTGTTCTACTTATTCTTAA
>NW_027110136.1:612731-617866 GCF_000696795.3 Halyomorpha halys
ATCATGGAAGGATTGGTATCTGGTTCTGGCCAAATCGGCAACATATGGGACATTGAGGTTATGATGGATGATTTGATTTGTGACAAAGTAAGGAGCATTAAGAATTTTCCGAAGGATTCTTGAAGATATTAAATTTCATTTTTGTTTTCATTAATGTAATGTTTCTGTTTTTTCCAAATTATTTCATCCCATATATGTATTGTATGATTGAGTACTTAAAACTCTAGTATTACTATTCTTCAATAGATATAAACAAATTTACAAGTTATAGTTAGACCTGTAAATTTTATGGATGTCTAAGAAAAATAAAATAAAAGTTAAGTGGATTTTAGAGGCAGTATATAGGTACACAAAGTACAAGCCAATTTAGTATAAACACAAGCGGTCTGAGTGGCAGGCTTCTAGTAAACCTCCACAAGCTGGCTGTAAATTTCCTCCAACACTAACTACCTCCACTAACACTCTTCTCAATTCCACAGTTTATTCTATTGACTTTTACTATCGTACTACCGAGAAAATTTATGATATGGCAATAAATCATATTGGATCTTGGATAGAAGTCCTATATAGGGTCTATACTGACATTATCCAATGGAAATCTTAATCAACTGGGTTTCTTATCTATTTTAAAATATTTAAGGAGAATGAAAAATTAGTATAAATTAGAAAATGGTTAAAATAGTGTTGTCTGTTTTAGAAGTTGTAGAATAGTTGGAAATCGAGACGGTGTGTACCCCAAATTTTTTTTTTTTGCAATTGACCTTAGAAAGTATCCAAAAAGGGCAATAGAGCTATTATTGTATATTATTATATTATAATAACATAATATAATTATACATTAGAATAATTTCAAAATATTCTTCGAGTAATACAATGGTTAATAGAGCCATTGCGATAATTTTCTGGCACACTAATTTTAATGCCCTTCCATGATATAAGTAATATTTCTTTATTATAATACGTTGTATATATATAATGTTTTATTAATAATGATGTTTAGTGTTAATAGAGATCTTACAAAAGTTTAAGAATGAAAGTGAAAAATTAATTGCTTTAATATGTTTCAACAATAAAATATAACATGGACTAGATTTATTCTTCTTTACAAATTCTTCTTTACTTTAGATTTTATCTTATTTTGCTATTTTTTAATTCATTAATCAGGCTACGTTTATTTATGATGTGTATGATTTATTTTTTTTAGAGATTTCATCATCATTATTACCCATTTTAGTTTATACTTATTGATTTTAATTGTTATTAGATATTTATTTTTTATTTAATATGTATGTATGGTCTGATTGTATACTTGCAGCCTTAGTACTTGTTGCTCTTGAGTGTGGGAGATTTTATTTCAATAAAAGTTCCTCCTTTTCTTTAATGAAAATCATTTAAAAAAAAAAAAATCAAAGCAAATGGAAGTAATAAAATAATTTATTGAACAAATATGATACATAAAAAAATATATGTATATGATGCAGAAAATAAAAAACATAAAATAAAAACAAATATTTTTATAATATTGGATTTATATTTTATGATTATGATGATATTTTCGCAACATGAAACCTATGTCAGCGTGGGGACATTTTAAATGAAGACTTTGTATGGAATATAAGTAAGTGTGGATAAGTATATAATAATATAAATATTGAACATTACAGTTTGTTGTTCTTTTAGAATTATTATTTTGTAGTCGAAAAGAAATTGGAGGGAAAACATAAGAAAATGAGAAACTCAAAAGTAGTAGAAGTAATAGAAGAATTTATCGAACAAATCAAATAGACAATATAAAATAAACCTACTGACATTTTTGCAAACTTAAAGTTTTATAAGCTATATTGGTATTATCGCAACATGGACGCAAAATGACAATTTTGTTTGGCTTATTATTTAATCATTATTAAAATAAACTAAAAAAAATTATGTTATTAGGAGGGTACCCCATGTCAGCCTATAAGCCGATCAACCCCTATTTTATTATACAACTGTAATTTACATTTACTCTGTAGTAAAATATTACACGGTGATCATAAAAACTTGTTCATATAATAGAGTGATATTTCAGCATTTCAGAGAAAATGTTAATAAGAAAAAACATAATAAAAATATGCCTTTAATCCTTATAAAATTAATATTTGATAATACATTCATTAAAATTGTTCATAAAAAATATTGAATATTGATAAAAAAAACTTTATTAAACGTTTAATCTAATAGCCTTATCCAAGTCCGCTACGCCAACGAGTGATTATAAAAAATTAATCTGCTACCCAATCAATAAAATTAACATTAGTCAGACGATACTACTCGAGATAAACTCTAATAAACTATAGGAACTAATCATATAGAGTGGATTTAAAAAAATTATGAATTTTAAAAGGTTTTAGCCTCCCTAAACAATTTGATCTGAATTTAGAACGGTAGGGAAAGTTAATTAACTTGGAAAAAGTGGAAAACAAAAACGCCAATTAAAAAGTTCATTATTATCTCCATCTGTTATCCAATCAACAATATTCTAACAATTTTTTTTTCTTTATCCTATCCACAATTGGGTTTTAAATTAATCTTTTTAAGGCGATAATTAATTGCGTAATAATACCAGGAATCAAGAGTATAGTTGATTTTAATAAATTCAGCGGTATTTCTAATTATGTAAATAAACGAGTTTAAAGTTTAATTAAGCAGTAAAGTAAATTAACATTGGCCAGTATGACAGTCATAAAAATAAATTTATTAGTACCTTTAACTATTTTTATTTTTTCAAGCAATAATCGTTTCAATTGAAATGGATCAAAAAGTCATTTAGAATTCAATTTTAATTAATTTTTTGTCTTGGTCTAGCAATATTCCGAGGATGTTTTTCAATTGACAAGCAAAATAATAATTACTAAATGGTATGAATTAAATTTACATTTAAATGGATAAGAATAAATAGTAATTAGATAGAGCAAAATGTACCATCTCCAATTAGAAATAGGCAAAAAATGGCATTCAATAAGGGCGTCCCGTAAATTTGTGCATTATATAAAGAGGTGATAGTAGACTTACATCTATTTAAAAAATGAAAATATAAATTTTTCTGTAAACAATATGTTTTGAGTGTGGAATTTTAATTATATCTTAACTATATTGATAAATATAGTTAATAAATCTTAACTATATTGATATATTGACTTTCGGTTGAAAACACCTCGTATGTAACTAGATAAAACTAATTTATGTTTTTTACTTTTTTTTTTTTAATTCCTAAATATACTGAATATTTAGGATATTGAATATTAGAATATTGAAGACTAGCTGATTTTAGTTCGAAACGTCATAATAAATAATTGAAGAAGTAATAATAAAAGGCTGAAATAAATAATTGAAATTAACATCTAATTTCTTTTGTTTAAAAAATCGAATATATGAAACATTGAAACTTGTATTAAATGGATTGGTAAATTTACTACTTCCATTAAGACAAATTGATTCCAAATATGGATACTGATATAAATTAATTTTATAAAAATGTGCACAGAGTATCCATTTTAAAAAAAATATTCCCCAGTTTTTCAAAAAGGGACAGAGAACATATGATCCCCATAACCATAAACTGATGTATCAATGCTTTCTTTGGGTGGTTCGCCTATACTTACAGTTTCTTTGCGTCGTATTTATGGGATTCTCAGACTTTCCTTGAGTTATTTCTGAGTGCTCATTTTTAAGTGGTAACACTTTGACAAAGCGGAACTCCATTAAGTGCGCTCAAGAGTGTTTCTATTTTAGAGTCATTAACGCTAATGCGGCCTATTTGTGGGGCTCTGTTAATCTCGATGGCCGTTGGTCCTCAACCACATCTCTCAGGTATTTTCAATTTCTTTTTTATCCCATGCTTTTAATAGTAGATTCTTTTTTCTTTTTTCTCTGATTTTTTTTTTTGTGCTTATACCTAAATGATTTTTTTAAAAAATAATAATAGATTGAAACTGTTTCTAGCCTTGTTTATATTATTAAAGGATTGAGTGCTTTTTTTTCCCTTCTAATCCCAAGTATTATGATAAAATCAACATTAAAGAACCCAACCAAATAGGCTATATGACAAATAAATTATGATTGCCTGGAAATATAAATGGATGTTATTAAAATAGTAATTGAAATAATATACTTCAAAATTAATATCTTGTAAAATAAAAACTGTCTGCATCTGTGTGTTTTTCTATTGTACAATATATTCATTATATTAATAAAAATAAATTACAAGACCTTAATCATACAAATAATAATAAATTACAAGATATTAATTTTACTAATAAAAATAAAGTTGACGTCACAATTTTGAAGACAATTATAATTTTTTGAAAAGTTCTCCTTAATGATATTTATTGAGTTAAAATGTCTAACACCATAACTCCAACATATTTATATACAATAACATGAAATATATAAAACATTAAATATGAATTGTAATATTTTACGAAACTGCTTTACTGAAAAAATACTTCCTGTGCTTTATCACATCATTGCAACGTACCCTTCAATTAATAAATAACCAGTAATCAACAGTTAATTGTAGATTCTATCATAATTTTAGATTTTTACAACATTTATAAAAGTAAAAATATTAAGCCGAATAAAATGACAATAAAACAATCGTTTTGTTTTTAATTATAGTCTGACTGAATATTGTGAAAATTATTAATCCTCATAAACAAAAGGCTTAGTTCGGAGTTTCCGAGGATGTCTGTAAAAAAATAAATACTTAACAGCATTACGTATAGCCGTTTATATTTATGATGTTTATTTAATTTTATTTTGACTTTAGTTTTTCTATTTTATGTTTTTAGTTGGTCATTATCCTTAAATATGGCAGATTGTAATATCTGTGAAAGTTGATAAGAAAAAACAGGGTTGTTGTCCTTTTTTTTTTTTTTTTTTTAGTATTCAATTTTATTTTCAATATTACTATTTAATTTTATTTTGTTCTTTTACTTGCTTTAGTAATTATATGTTTTCCTTTTATTTTATTTCTATTCATGTCTACTCTTTTGTTTTATACAAATAAAATTTTATTGATATGTGGTTTATCTCTATAGGAAGTCTGGTGAGTCAATTCATTAAAAATTGAAGTTAATAACTTCCAGTTGAATGAA
>NW_027110136.1:617916-626819 GCF_000696795.3 Halyomorpha halys
TATATATATACTTTAATAATACATGGTACATGTAACAACAGATTATGTAATGCGTTAGGAAATGAGTACAATACGAAGGACATATTCGTCTTTGTTTGGTTTACGTATGCAATTGACTAAAAAAAAAAAAACTTTAAATGCTTGAAATTTTTAATAGAACACATAGAACTTTATGACAGAACTTTGCCCCACTTTTCTGGTGCATATATGATTATGAATCGAATATGTATTTTTCAATACATGTTAGGAAATTGGGTATAAAAAGTAGTACCTATGATGATAAAATATAATACCAACAATATTTCAAACAAATATAAGCAGTTGAATCATAAAGAAAGGCTATCAACCCCAAAAATGTTTTTAAACAATCCAGAAAAAAACTGTCTCAACTATATTATATTAAACTATAGCTATAACTATATTATTGAAATTATTATTTTCAAAAAATCTATTTTTATAAAAAATTATGTCTGGTAATTTTGGACTAATGACGTTTATAAAATAAACGATTTGATTCTTGATGGAGGATATTACGATTTTTATATACTTAATACTTTGGTATTAAAACAATTTACGATAGGAGGGTATGGTTGATGGCAGTTTATATTGCGTTATCTAGTTTCTAATTAAAAGGATATTTGACATTTAGTAACAAATGAAGGAGTTTAATTTTCTCTTGATCTCATAAATTGGTCCAATCAATCAATGCCCGAGCCGATCGATCATGAGATAGAAAATAAGTTCCTTCAGATATTTAATTTAAAAAATTAAAATTGATTGGAAGGTGTGCCTTTCGTTTATTTCTTTTTCCAATCACACTTCTAATGATTGCTTAATCATGCAAGGTTTCAGATTATAAGGAACGAAGGCGTTACAAGTTTCTTTTAGAATATTTCCTATCAGCAGGAATTATCAAACATTCAAGAATCATGGAATTAAAAGTATTTTCGAAGTAGCTTCAATTTATTTTTAAAAAATATTAATGATAAACTAATAAAGATGGGGAAAATGATGAAGAACTGAAAGATCACAAAGATCTATAACTTCTACACTTTCATTTCACCTAGTGTCAAATATCTGGAAACTAAATATTAATAAAAATGTGTTTCATTTTTCCAGTTATTTATTAAAACTAACACAAAAATAGAAAAATAATATTTTTTTAATTATTGATGTTCCTTTTGCATATTATCAAGTCTTGCCAAGACCCATAAAGAAAAAGTGCTAACTTGTTAAGAATGACGATAGGGCACCTAGCATCTTCCACAAGTTTTTTTATTTTTTAAAAAGCGTTCCTTGGGAAAATCGCATTAATTAGTTTTAATGTTAGGTTGAAATATATTTATTTAGATTAGTCATTTTTCATTTATTCCTACATTTATAATTTGGTTAATTAATACAATTCACAAAAGATTCATATATGTGATTTATTTATATTATAAAAAGTTATCTTTTCAAGTTATAAAATTGCACATAATTATTATAAAAAATATAAATTTAAATCGTAGAGGTAATTCATTTGTTTACAGCTAAATTTCTGTTATAGCTAAAATGCCTTGGGAATTCACATCCTCCTATTTTCCTATATTTCTTTTAACGGCAACATCCAGGAATAAATAATTCTTAAAAATATTTACGCCATCCTACATTCTAATGACATAATCACAGATTGCCAGTTTGGATTCCGAACATGTCTCTCTCTCTTTTACAAAGTAATGTGTACTGGATATTGTCTCCTCAACAATGTATAGGTAGCGCTTTAGTCTTTGTCGATGTTGAACAAGCTTTTGATCGAATCAGGCATTCGGAACTTCTTTAAGAACAAAGTGAATCCCTAACCTCTACTTTCTCATTATCCGTTCCTACCTCACTGACAGATGATTCATTATAAATAACTATAGTGTGGGCCGTCTATAGCCGCGAGATTTAAGGCTTAGTAGCATCGTTATTGCAGCGGCACCAGTTCGAATCTGTCTCGGGGTGGGACGGACACACTGAATGTAAACTTTAACCCCCATAATGATTAGAATATCGAGGTAACCTGTAGATAACCATTCTGAATGTCATAGTAGTATCCTTGTTTCCATACTTTATACAGTTGATACTCCTAACAACCCTGACACAGTCTTCCTCACGTTTGCTGCTCATATATTTCGCTGTTCTTATCTGCATTAATATTAATCCAAACTCTCCAATCACATTTCACAAACCACGAAAACTGGAGCCAAAACCTACGAATTTCTGCCCTACAGTATTCTTTAAAAATATTCCAACTATTCCGGTCGAATATATCCACTACCTATGTTTACATTTGGAGAAACGGCTAACATGGAATCTTCATACTGAAAAGAAAGGAAACTGCTCGTCAATTCCAATTATTACAGCACCTACTAGATCAATGGCCCAAACTGCAAATTAATTTCAAAAGGTCCATTTACATCAAAAGTATAAGGACAATTTGCACTTACAAAGTTGAACTTTGGGGTTTCGTAAACTATTGAATCCATCTTGCATCCAATCGAATCCAAAATCCTTCGAAAAATCCTCAATGCTTCCCACTTCATTAAAAATAAAATCATCCATAATGTTTCCAAATTGAACTAGAAATAAATATCAATTTTTCCTTAATAAACTACTTAATCACTTAAACCCCTTATTTTTAACGTTGCTTTTTATTCTTCATAACCCTTTTAGGTATCTGAAAAGAAGATGGCCTCGAAACTTATAAATTCTATTGGAGTATTATCTATGGGTAATTTCTCCACAAGTCTGTATTATGTCGTCATACCATAGTTTATATTTCCTTAGCTATAAATACAGTTGTGAATTTCAATATTTTTTTTTTTAATTTAAATTATGATTTTCGATTAAGAATTAACAAATGATCAAAGCTTTCAAAAGTGGTCAAAGATTGAATATAAAAACGACTTCCTGCTATATCGAAATTGCTTACTGGTATTTCATCACTAATTAAACAAACCAGTTCAGGGAATATCGAAAAAAAAAAAATAAGAAATATAATTAGCAAAAAATGTTCCCAATAATTCCGGGTATGGTTTGAGGAATGTATTTGTTTTACGAACTTTTCTCCTTTTGGAGAAATTAGAAAATTAACAAATTTGATGAGTTGGATATAAAACAGTTCTTCATATTCAGTACAAGCCCTAGTAGTGTACTTAGTATAGAAGTAGATCTAATCCTCGCATGGAGAGAATTTGAATTTTTTTTGTGTTTATTGATATCTTTTTGAAGTAATAAAAAACTACAAAAATTTAAGGTTTAAAAAGGGAAAAGTGCCACTATTTTATTTATTTCTCTAAAATCCTAAAAAATGATCTTGTGCATGGTATCAATTTACAGGAAATTTCAGGCTAAAAAAAGATTATGCCATTGGTTTCAAAATAACTATATAGTAGCCGAAAAGCAAAGAAGGTTAAAATTTTCACTCGTTTTACACTTACATTTATAATTCTGGATTTGTATGAAAATTCGTATTTAAAGATTTCAAAAGACGTTAGTAGCGAATTTGACTTGAATTTGCTAAACATATTATTTTCGGCTAACTTTCTTGCAAGCGAGTTTCGGTTTTTATTCGCTTAAGCTCATTCTATAAAATCAGCAATCTTTTATTCTTAATATACACCCTCAACCAAATCGATTAGCATGCAATAACGATCAAATGCATGTAGAGCAAAGGCGGTATACGATAACATAAACAATTTCTAAAATTATGTAAAATATTTTTTTCTCGGCTACTAGGCTGCATTGGCAAGAACCCACATGTTTAATATTTTTCAACCTAGTATCACTAAATAACTTTTCATTGAAATTGGTGATCCCACGTGCATAACATCCTCTTGTCAGTGATAAATACATTCAAAGCACGATAAAAATTATTAATACCTGTTTTAAACTAGTATTAATTTGCCCTAATCTGAGCTCCTTACGACTTATAGTTCCCAAAATACAACTTTCATTCAAGAACCAATATTTTTTTTATATGTACTGAGAAACAAACATTTTGTGAATTCATTTAGCCAAATATCATAGAAACTGCAACATCTACAAAAATAATCATCAAACTACTTTATGGTACATTTATCTTGCTCCAATTTGAGTGCTAATAAAGACATGTAATATATATGTATATATTACATATGTCTAATATTGCTGATATACAGTTTACCCAACCCTATTTTTTTCAAATAGCAAAAATCAATGCTTTGTCAATTTACTTTGGCAAACATCAAGAGAACTGCTGCTTCTATGAAGGTATTAATTATAAACTATTTTATAATGAATAATACCAGTTAAAAAAGGAGCTTCTTAAGGTGGATCCACATGTTGGCCGCTCGCCACGGATCGGAGGCTTGTACAAATGCTCGGCAAACAAAGAGCGGACCATCCACATGTCAGTGTTATTCAGAGAGGCAAACATGGCGGACGTACTAGTGGTTTCAGCTATTGCACTTGGATTGTATTATTTTTATTACAAAAAAAGAAAATGAAAGGAAATTAAATATAAATAAATAAGATAAAATATAAAACTTATTATAAAAAGTACCAACAAACACCTTTAACCACCTAACAGCTCTCAGTTGCAACTAGACATAGAACAATGGTGGAGATGCTACACGAGCGCTCTCACGAACCCCTTTGATCTGTGTCCAAAAAACCGACTCTCGACGGATCGGCAACGAGCCTAGGCCAACCAAGCCAAGGCACCCATCCACATGCTCGCGTATGTCTGAGTTCGCCATGGCTTGGCCAACATGTAGAGGCCCCTTCAGAAGACCTAGGTGTTGGTATCGGGGATATAGCGATCTTGGCGGAAAATATTATTTTGGACTCCCTGGGGATCATACATCATCCTGCTCTGAAATTATAATATAAATAGTTTTTGGAACTGTCGATTTATGTTTTAACAAATTTATTCCCTTAACTTACTTATTTATTCATTTAAGGATTTCTTTTAACTAAATTTTTGTTATTTTAGATCTACATATTAGTTTCTTTTTAATTTATTTATTTGTTTTTTTGTAAACTGACCTACTGATGTGACTATTGCATTGCTATCTAATGATAAATTCGTTTAATGGATAGAATGTGGATAGCAGATCACTGGAGAGGGAAGGTCTGAGAGAGTGAAACAGGGAGAGTAAAATTATCAATTAAATGAAATAAAATTGTTAAATAGAAAAAAAAAAACTAAAATATTTGTATTTAGTGTATTTAGACGAGTATTGATTGCAATAGAAAAATAAAAATTGTCGTTATATCACATAAATATATGTATGTCCGATCATGGATTTATTGGTATGCTGTGTATTGTAGCAACTCAATGTATTTGGGCAGCGTGTCTAAATAGAGCATTTCCTTCTTCTCTCTATTTTTGCTAACTTCAATCTGAGTACTAATAGACATCAGTTCGTCAAATAGTTTTTTGGAATGCACTTTGTCAACTTATTCTGGCAAATATCTGAGGAACTATAAGACGTATTGATGTCTTGAAGTTAGCTAAATGAACCATAAAGAAGTTTATAATGAATAATAATAATAATAATGGAAATCAATTCGGTTTACTAAAAAATGTTCCTTATATCCCTCTAATATTTGTTGATTAACTTTATCTAGTCATCTGTCTGGAGCAATTCTTTATCTCTGTTTCTGTTGAAAAAACCGATTCTGAGTTTCTTATGGTTTTAGAATCCTTCATTATTTTTCCATCTCCGAATGGAGAAACATTATATGACAAGAACTCCAGTCCCTGAAGAAACAAGAGTGAAGAAGAGAGACCGCCTAAATCACCCCCCCCCCCACCTAAGGTGTCCCATTGCAGCGTGCGTTGAACCGCGCTTTCACAATCACCGCCAGCCGTACCGAGCATTGCCTGTTCCTCTGTAATTAGAGTCTCAGGTGTGAAAATACCTGTCCTTGCCCATGCTCGTGAGCTCATTGTGGAGCTCATTTGAGCCGTTTTTTGGTCTCAACGCTCTGATGCAAGTTTTGCTAATGCGGGTTTGATTGCTGGATAGTTTCTTCTTTTTTTCTGGTTGCCATTAGCTTTTTACTGGGCTCTTCCGGAGCATCTGCCTAACCTCATTTATTAGGATAACTTTGGAAAAATAAAAAGTACATCAAATAAAATTAAAAATACATAAGATTAAAAAGAAAGATAAAAATAGCAATAATTACATATGCAGGCAACGTTCCTATAACAAAGTTATAATAAAGTTGACATATCTCATTTATCTATACATCCTTGTTAAAATTATAATCACTCTCCTAGAAATGATTTTCTGTCTCTTGAAAAAAATAATAGTGTATATTAGAAAATAAATTTGACAATGGACCGAGGATTAGAAAAAGAGAAATATACAATTAAAAAAAAAAACATTATAACCAGATACTAAAATAATAAAAATAAGAGATTATTCATCAAATGCATAATATATCTATAAACAAAATAAAATAAATTCTTATTCTAAATTAAAAGTAAAAAAAGTACAAATAAATAAAATAATCAATAATTCTTAAATTATCTCTATGTTTACCAATATATATATATGCATAGGGAAGGTGCACCAGTTATTAACAAATCAGCTTTTAATTTTAAATATTAAGAGTTTAATTCCAAAAAAACTTTTTAAATTTGGAACCAAACTCATAATATTTAAAAACAAATTAACTGTCAATAAATGATGCACTTAATCTATGTATAAATGTACCCAGACGCATACAGACACTTATGAACCTGTTACATATTACATATATTTGTCATGGAACAACTATAGAATATTAAAAAAAAAAAAATTACTGCTTATTTCAGATAGATGTTTTTTTCCCCAGCTAAATACAAACCTGGTCCTTCAGATTTCAAGGGTAAAATAGGATTATGGAATGATGGAAGAATTCTGAAATTCGACCATTCAAAGTGAAGTGGAGAATTTACTGAGAAAATGAAGTGAGAACTTTCTCTGTTAGTCTTTACACCATCTGAAAATCCATGTTTGAATCCCTATAAATTACCAGGGAAATGTATTCTACCAGGTATAATTTCCTTGTCTAGCACTACAACTTTATAGGAAAATATGGATCAGTTTTTTTATAAAAACTATTAAATTACAACGTAATGCTATTTAGTTACGACTGTATTTGTTGCTTTTAAATTATTTTTCTTTGTCTAGCTAACGGAACCAGTCAAGGTTATCAATGAAATCCAATAGCAATGAATGACAGGTGAAAAACAGCCCAGGCTAGATGCCAACGTGTCAATTTACTATTAATTTAATATCAAAATGAAATAGCTGTAGAAAATAACGATATGCTGACCAGTCCATCTTGTTAATTTAACAGCTAAACGAAACAGCTCTTAAAAATATAAATAAATGTTATACTAATGAATAATGTAAATAAGAAAAACTAATTAAATAAAATATGTCCCACCCTTCTAGTAGATAAACAAAACTAAAATTTATGCCATCGTGTTGATATTTTCAATTATAATGGTCTTAATTTAGCAGGAACGACAGTGTCTTCTCATTATTTTTAGAAAAGTAATTACTAATGTGCAGAAATTATTTCTACTCTAATAAATTAACGAAAGTTTATTTTACTGCGTATTCGATGCTCGCCTAATGGGTTAGTTGAGTTGCCAAATTGATATTAGATTACATGAGTATGTGTAAGCAATTATAAGAGCGGAGAAAGACGGAATTAATTGAGATTCATTAAAATAATTACTGTCACAGAAAATTATGATGTTCCATTTGCATTTTCATTTTAATAAAGGGTATTAGCTATGAAGCGTTGATGAATGGGATTCGGTAATGATTCAGAGAATCTAACTCGCTATTAATGAGATGTAACATAAATAACAGGTGTTAATTAAAATAACTTATTTTATGGGGATCAGTATCCACATTTAATGTAACTTGTGATGTGACAAACCGTTCCTGATATCATTCTTGCAACAATCGTTGATGATAAATCCATCCTACCCCGATATGGCATCCTTAAACTAAAGTAAGGCACCTCTCTCTGACTACTGACGTATGTTGGGCGATATCATGGCTTTCTTCTAAGCAAAATATAACACATATACCACATTTCATCGATGATTACTGGCCAGTTATATACATCTCATCTTTCAATGAAAACGGACTATTATAAGATCATGACAAAATCTATTTGGACCTTCGTACTTCAATGTTGGGAGACAGCTAAATTTTCGAACATCAAACGTATACAATTCTTAAAGTCTAATGTTCTCAGAACAGAAACCCAAACTCTTAAATTATTTTCAGAACCATACTTGTCATTCTAATCCCTACCTAGCTCCAACTATCCCAATGGTTCTCCTTGAAGTTAGAAACGGCAGTACACAAACATTCGTGAATATGCTATTCGAATTCTTGCTATAACCCAATATGTTCAGTCATGTCATGAGCGTTTATGACTCCAGTACCCTCACTCAGTTCCTACTGACTTTCGTTACCAGGCGTGCGGAATTGCTGGGATCTCCCAGATCCCGACTTTGCCATTCGCATGCGAGAGGAAGGACAAAGTTTGTTCGTAGTTCTCTAAGCAGAATGTTAATTTTGTAGGTTTTAATTTTCTTTATTTAGATTCATCACTTAGTTTGCATTTATTTCATTGATCTGGCCACAGTGTTGGGCTAAAAGTAATTGCAATTATGGACAAATATATTTGCGATATATTCAACTAGTAATTTCGGGCCGCTATAGTTGTTCATCATGCAGTTGAAATTGATAATCTAAAATATTTTTGCAGTTTCAAATTGCAGTAATTGTAATTTTAATTTTTTAAAATTGAATTTTTTTTTTCTTCAACTCTCTCTGACCATTTATTTTCATTTTTTGATGTACATATATTATATTATT
>NW_027110136.1:626869-629641 GCF_000696795.3 Halyomorpha halys
TTTTGTTAATATTATGTATGGTATGATATATACAGAGCTCTTAAAAAAGACAAATAAATTAAATGAAACTTATCCTGACCAGTTCTACATGTCTCACTGCAATATAAGAATCCCGTTAACACAAAGAACTTTTCGCTAGCTCAGAACCGTAAAAATACTTTTATCATAATCATGTTAAGAGATGTTAGTGCAAATTTTAAGGTTTTAGGTTACAAAAAGAAAATAAAAATTTTATCGCGCATTTGCTACTCAGAAGTGTATTACTGTGTTACTAAAATATAGAAAATCTGATTATAGAGGCAGCAGAATGTTATCGAAATTTAATACGAAATGAAACGTGATATGAACACCGAAAGAAACTTATGCAACTTTTTAGATGCGGTATCGAGTAACCTGAGATAGAAGTATAACTTTTCAAATAATAACGATTATTTTATAATTATAACTTAAGTCTAGATATATTGCTTTAAAACATAGTTTCTTGGGAACCACAGCTTTAACGATAGTAATTGAAGCCGAATTTTGTTAGAATCGGTGAAACAATTCCACATTAGATGTATGTCCTAATATGTTAAAGCACTTCCCTAATCGTTACAAATCTTGAAATGGCTTATAAATAAATACAATTTTAGAACTTTGGAAAAAGATATAGTTATTTATTCTCTAGATGATGTTATCATTCAAAAAATGAAGTTATATAACACAAATAAATACTGAAATCTATTATTATTGTTTGAAGTCATATATCTCTTTCATTTCCGATAAGAATTTTTTTTTTTCAATTAGAAAAAATTATGTATTATAACAATAATATTGATATATACGATAAAGAATACAAATAATGTTTATTAACTCCCATCCAAGAAAATCTCTTCATACTGTCACTATCATGCCTCATCTTGCTATATATTATCTATCATTTCATTTGCTTAATGTAAATTAAAGAATAAGGTTAGAAAAACAGATGAAACAAATTACGAACCAGATTAGATATATTCCCGACATATTTTTCAAATATGTGTGGAACAGTTGACCGGTGATAATTTTTTTTTTTATTTTAAATATTAAGTGTAAAGTAGAAGCCGGATTAGAAACAAATGGGTTTGGATGATTAGAAAGTTTATCATGGATTAGTATCTGGTTCGGGCCAAATCGGCAACATATGGAACATTGAGGTTATGACAATATGACCTGATTTGTGACAAAGTAAGGAACATTAAGGATTTTTGATTGTAAAGATTGGATAAAAAAAGAAATTCTAAGGTTTAGTGGATCTCAGGAAGTCTAGATTGACGTTAATAAATCTTGCAGTCATAGTTATAGTATTTTGTAATTAGTGGAAAGTTTGGCCAGTTGTAAAATTATTCTTAAATTGCGAAAAAATGAGGAATGCGAAATACGAGTATATTAGATTTACTCCAATAGAATATAGGTGTTCACCGAATTTTCAAAATTCATCCATCCTAATATATATTTAACTAACCTATTATTTTTTTAAATAGTTAAATTACTGATAATAGTTTAATAATTATATTGCTAATAACATCTGAAAAGAATCCATGGCGGTTGAAACATGTTTAACCCCATCCATAGAGGACGTAAGATGGATTGGTTAGGCAAGCCACGTATATAGACAGAGGATGAGTACTATACTGCTAGAGGAAGCGGAGGGAAGATATGTCCTAATTTAGAGAGACTCAGCTACAATATGTGAACCGCACAATGTAGTCTGCTTTCAATGTTCTCCGCACATTACCCGCCAACTCGTTTATCTTAATTTGTTTATAGAAATCAAGGCAATTGGCTGCCTCCATTCACAAAGGCTTCTCGTGAAAATTGAATTTCTCAAATTAGCAGTCTAATAAGTTGGTTAATTTACTTTGCCTCTGTTTGCCGACTCTCTCGCTTACATTAAAGCTCTTGTCACTCGCTTTGCACCCTATATCCGTCCTCTCTCCGTCTCTCTGCTTTTAATTCTGACGTTCCCTTCCAATTTGCCGTCTTAATACGAGTTTTATTTTAAAAACCTTGGCTATTTAGTCAGAATTTAAAAAAAAAATTGGCACACGAGAATGGTATGGTAGATCAAATTTTAACCGCACCCAAATTAAAAAGAAATAGAGAAACACATCGTTATAGAATATTTATATATTATTTTTAAAAAAAATTTCGGTTGCTAACCTTTGTTTATTCTTAATCGAAACCAATGATTGGACCATCAGGTTGAAGATTACCTTCATCGCTAATGATATGAAAATTAAACTTTTTTACCGAGTGCCTTCAATTTAGAAATGACAACCTCTTAGAGTTTCACGCATATATCTCGATCATTTATGAAGATCTAAGAAAACTTAAAAGTGTTAGTAATCTAGATCACTAAACTATATAAAAAATATGCAAAAAAAAAAAAAACGAAAATCAATCACTTAAAAAAAGTGGAGTAAATAATTAACTATTATTAAATAATATAAACTATTACTTATAAGGCTTTATTAAATTCTCAAGGCTAATTAAACTCTGCGATAGCTTATATAAAAACAACCTTTAACACTTTGGCCTTATAGTTGGTAAATATTGCGTTACATAAATTTTCGTATAAATTTTTCGTAAACATAAATTTTCGTCCGGATTTACTGTTTATTTTTACTAGGGGACTATTATTTAAAAATGGCGCCCGATTAGAATTTTCATTTGTCTATATCTTGGCTATTTATGAAGAAATAAGAAAATTGAAGAGTCTTCTGTAATTACTTTCCCCAGATCTTAAAAATA
>NW_027110136.1:630856-653286 GCF_000696795.3 Halyomorpha halys
GTCCAGAATGCGCTTCGTCAAGAACAGCCGCGGTGCCCATATGCCCGAAATCATTTTCAAATGTTAATGTCACGTATTGATCTTTCGAATAAAAAAAAAAATTTGATTACAATTTAATTTTTTGTGTTATTTTTTACAATTTCAAGTTCTATCGGGCTTAAAAAAACACCCTATATATACGTTGTTCTAAAAAACAGTTCTTTCTTACGTAGGACTGAGCCCCTGACTCTTAATGGGTTGTAATAATTCACCTTATTGTTATATTGATATGCATAATATTATCAATGTTATTAACAGAAAATATTCTAGAACATAATTCATATACTTGAACGACTGTAACATATAAAGGATCATCACCTAAGAGACCATATAATAAGTCGGTACTATCCGATATTTGTATTGTTATGGGTTGTCTTTAAAAAAATAGTTCTTTTTTACTTTACTAGAAGTCTGTCACTACCGTTTTAAAAATCACTCGTGCAAGTCAAAATCTCTTAACTGTTATTAAATTATTAATAAATAAACTAAATATTATAATCAGCCATTATTGAAGTTATTATAAACTAATTCAGAACGAAACATTTTTTCTTTATTGACCTTTATAAACTCCAATAAAATCCTTAAAAATTTCTTATTTCACTTTTGGTGATTTCCTATTTTACAGATGAATTTTAATAACAATTAGTAATAAATTACTGTATTTTCGTATCCAAAAATTAATAAATAACAATTAAAACTGATAACCACGTATCTTTCTACATTCCAATACATAACGAAATTGTTTAACGAAAAAGAAATGCAAAACTCATCTTTTTTATTTATTTTATTTTTATTATACACAGATAACTACTATATTCACTGAATCCTTAGTAGCTGAAGAAGTAGTAATTTCATATCTTTTTTATAGACACATTATGCAACTAATACTTGCAATCTTAGTGAAAATCCCTCATCGACCAGAGATTAAATATAAATTTCAATATAGATTGCATTATTACTAAAGGAAGCCATTTTAACAATGAGCAGCTTAAATCGATGAGGATTTCATCAGGGAGATTTTATGCACATTCCTTACTCCTCTAGATTTAATAAGGATCATATAATTTAATCTCCAATCTTGTGTTTGCTCAACATAAAAGGTGACACTCAAGGCATCCCATCGTTGATGGCTTCTATGCTGAATTTATGAACCTCATGGAATGGCAGGGAAAATATTTTAATTATTATTTATGTACAGCGTGTTTTAAGAACAAAAAATGATTGTGCGTGTTAGGAATGAGTAATGAAATTTACCTGAATAAATGAGAGTGAGTTTTTTTTTTTTTAAATGAAATTTCTTTACCGACGTTGTACATCTTAGAGAAAAAAATTGATTTCGTAGCGCGAGAGATGAGGCGGAAACGGTGAGGAAGGTGACAACGCTGGTCTATTCCAGCAGGAAAATTTTTATATTTTAATAGGGGAGTAGGAGCTTACAGTAGCTTAACAATCGTGGCAGTACCGGCCCAATTTAGTGAGCTCCTGTTGTTTTATTTTCACCTATTACAAACATTTTACTGCAAGAGTTGGTTTAGGAAATCACTGTTGTATTCTTCTTCTTATTATTATTGTGGAACTAATATTTTCTAGCTTTAGCATTAATAGGAGACGCATGGCCATTATTTAAAAAATTAAATACATCGTTTCATTTCCAAGAATTTCACTTCTGCCGGTCAGTCCCAAGACAAAAATTAAACATGGTTGTATTTTGGTGACTAACGATGATCACAGAAATTTCGTCTTTAAAAAATTAATTGTTATAAAGAATTTAAACCTGTCAATATGATATGATACCTACCAATTAACTGATACAAAGGAATTGAACATGTCAATATGGCATGATACTTATCAATTTTTAATATTTTTAAATAATAGATGATGTATGTTCGTTCGCTCTTTATTGCTTTATGGCGTAAAATGTTGGTCATCAATCAAATGCATTTCTTACTTATTTTATTTTTTGTTAATATATTTCCTATCATATTTCTGCTAGTATGTTGTGTGATTTTAAAAATTGAAATACTGATTATATTGTTTATTATCATCTCTAAGGGTTGTTGATATGTCAGGGTTTAATCCAAAACTATTGAGGTGTGGTGTGAATTATAGGGCATTCCTGAAAGGTGTGGCTAATAGTCATATTGTTATTATAAGAAAGATAGTGTAACATTGAGTATACAAAAGCTTAAAAAGAAAGAAGATCTAGGTATTAGACAATAGAATATATATAAATATTACACAATCACCCAAATGTTTGTTAGGTATGATTAATCACATCTGTAACAATGCTACATCTGTCCCTTATGCACAAAAATAAGACCACATCTGTCAAGTATAAAGAACGGTTATCGCGTCTTCATGAAAATATTCCGGATTATTTTTTAATATACACTGATGGTTCCAAATCCGAAAGCTCGACAGCCTCATCTTTCGTTACTCGCGATTCCACCCACAAATTTAAATTACATAATTTATGCTCAATATACACCGCCGAATTCCACGCGGTAGCATCAGCCCTCCATTATTTTCAGTAACTCAGAAGACAATTGTAATAATCTCAGATTCGTTTAGCTCTCTAAAAAGTTTGAAAAACATGTACCCCGAACATCCACTCATCATAAGAATACAATATTTTCTTCTAAAACTATCACAACAAGGTAAGTCCATAATTTTCATATGGGCTCCAAGCCAAATTGTGATTGTTGGTAACGAGCTCGCAGACAAAGCTGCCAGAGAGGCACTCACGCTCCCTGGCCGAGGCACCGCCGTTCTTACCCCATCAGAACTCAGTACACCCCTTAAATTACAAATATTGAAAAGATGGCAGGCCAAGTGGGACTAATGTTCTACGAGTAAATTAAAAGGAATCAAAAGCTCAGTAAAACCATAGTCGACATCCTACCGCAACAGCGGAAGTTGCGCTTGAGAATAGGTCATACTCTCCTAACGCACTCCCACCTGATCAGAAAACTGCCACCTCCAACGTGCACATATTATCAGTCAATTGTTACGATTAGACATATATTTGAAGAATGTACTCACTATTTGCGAACAATAAACAGGATAGGACTGACCCAAATTTATCAGAAGCTCTCACAGATGAGGAAGCTAAAATAACACTAGTGTTTAAATCTTTTAAATCACATCGCCTTCATTCTAAATTATAAATCCACTTCGATTTATTAAGCTGTATTAAATAAAAAAAATAACTCATCCCATGTGATAATGTTCATATTCCAATAAAAACATTAACTGTTTTCGATTTTAAAAAACATGTAACTTTAGAATAGAATATATTTAATTTACTTTATACGTTTTATACTAAAGATCTCGGGCGAACATTTTTTATTGGTTTATAAATTATTATTCCATACAATGCCCAGCTAATGTATTTTGTTAAAAAAAAAAAAAAAAGTATACCATAATTCAATCTTGTATATATGTATATATAGTTGACCGTAAAAATTGATATATAAGAAAATAGTCAGGGTTGCGGTCTAAGGATAAAAAAAATAGTTTACAACTATTTGTAAGTTATAAAAATATTTATAAGTTGTAAAAATAGTTGTAAACTATATTGTTTTCTGCTTTGACCGCAAACCTGACCATCTTCTTATATATACATAATTCAATCTATTTGATTTTTTTTTAACTTTAGGTAATCCATATGGTGATGTTTGCTTATGAACACCTATGTTCGATCTTCGATATCTTTCTACTAACACTATTTTCTAAGCTTCATGATAGGAGCTAATATAATACTAATAATTAAGATGCAAAAATAGTTCAATGTAATATTGATTGTAATAATAGAACAATAAACTAGATTAAATGAAAATTTTATATCTCTAATTCATCAATTAAATTACTTAATAATATCTATAATGTATATTTTAAGAAATGAAAATAAATTATTATTAACGACAAATGTTTAGATGAAGAGATATTATCATCTTGTCAGACACAAATGTTGATTTTTCTGAATAGAACATTTTTTTTTTTTTTACTAAATGAAAGTTCTAACTGCATAGACACTTTTTCTTTTTTAATTATTGTTTTTTTTTTTAAAATAAAAATAACAATAAATTACTACTATATTAAAACAATAATTAGATCTGAAGGTTGAATGCATTTGACCAACATTTCATTATAATCTATATTTAAGTTAGAATTTATAACGCAGGTAACAGTTTTACTAAAATTCTAAAAAGTTGAAAATAATACTTCCAATATAAAAAATCTGTTGTAATCCTAAAACTTAAGCTCCAAAGAGTTTATTTGCTAAAACATTATTTTTATTTTTCAGGAATTATTACCATTTTTATTACTTTATTATTCATTATTTCACCTGAACAACCTTCTGGGCTCTTCTGAACAGTATCAAATTCTAAATTAAAAGATTTATCATAATTTTTTGTTGTTTTATTAAGAGTCCAAAAAGTTGTTTTTATTACTAAATAAGTAATAAAAAGGGTATAAATTTCTAAAAAACTAAAAAAGAAAATAATAAAAATTTTAATAAATCACATGAACTATTCATCGTAAAAAAAAAAAAAAAAACTATTTTAAAAATTAAATATCTCTCATTAGGCCATTTCTAACTTGTTACAAGAAAAAGAAAAAGAAAAATATATTTGAATATCTTAAATCATGTGTTAAGACATAGTACATAGTAGTTTCTTTCCTATTATTATTTTTTTTTTTTTTTGTGGAATTTTTCAAGACCTTTATTCAAAGATTTTGGATCAGTGTAGACATTTTTATACACTCCTAGTTCTTTAAGATGTAAAAACCTCATCAGAGTGCTCCCAATGGATATTGATAATTCTCTACAGGCCTGTATCACTCAATTATAACTGAGGTAAAATTTACTAAATGTATTTTAATGTACAGTTGTAAATATAAATAAACAGATTTTAAAAAATACTATTTTTTTTTTTGGAAATATCAAAAATGGACTTTAAAACTCCTAAAACATAAATATTACCTCATGGACATTTAATATTTGTAACATAATTGAGGTATTTCGATGTTCTGCGAAGTTCCACCCACTAAGGTGTATTGTACTGCTAAGTAAATGCTATTGACATATATATAAATATATTATCAGAAAAAAAGAAGGATGATAGATTCTGACTGAATTATATGGATGTATCAACGCAAAAATACTGAAGATATAAGAGAAGAGTAACGAGGCAAAGTTATACCCTTCGGCTGGTAAGGACAAACCCCTAATAAGCTGCTTGGTTAGTAACGAAGAGATCCTGTCGTCTTTCTTCTTTCGACAGAGCACCACCTACCTATTCGTAGTAAAGGTAATCAATAAATCTTCCTGACCTGAAAAGTATACTAGTTCCAGACATATTTACTATTTTTAAAATATATGACACCGCCGCAAAATTATTCATTATCTTGTATGTAAATAATTAAAATTATCTCACTTTTTATTTTTACTTTCACTTACCAACAAATAAAATATATGAAATACAAGTATATCGAATCCGAGTTTATGACTAAATATACGTTTTATCTCCCTTTCCCCCATTGTAAAAATAACAAATAACAAAATGGTATTTATGTACACAAACAAAAAGTCGTACGAAATTCAAATTATATTTTTAAGGCAAGTGTATGCCTGGGATGTTACAGAAAAATTTTTGTATGAATTATACTAACGAAAAAGCCACTTTATAGAATCGATTTTACACGTTTTTCTCAAAAATTTAAATCAATAGTTGTTAAGTTTATTATTTTATTTATAAAAGATAAGTATTGTTCAAATGAAATCAATTGTATTCAAATTCAAAGTCTGAAAACATGCTTTATTTTCTCCAAAGTCCAACGTTTCGGCCAATTCGGCCATCCTTAAGGACAATCTTAAAAACCAATTTACAATCACATAAATTATTTAAACAATGTTTCAGCAGACTATTCTACCCAGGTCAATAGTTTCAGAAAAATCACCCTACTTCGTCACTATTTCATTAATATTAAACTTTTAACTATAATCATTTAAATATAGCATACCTTGCAATCATAAGATTGTTATGATAGCAAGATGTTAATAAGGATGTTTTGAGACTTTAATTTAGATACAATTGATTTTATTTGAACAATAATAACCAGTATCAAGAAATTGAAAAGATTATATATAAAGATTTATATTTATTGAACTAAAAACAATGAGGAATCAATTAAAGATTCATCTTAAGACTCACAAACAGCTTGAACAAACAGAAAATTCTTCTCTTGATTCGTTTCTGATGGCTTTATAATAGCCTGGATGTTAGCCAGCTTCTGTGTTTTTAATTTTTTTATTCATCCATTTAAGTGCACTTAAAATGCATTATCATGAGGTAGGTTCTTTTCAGCGATTACCTCACCTTTATATTTTTTGTTTATTTTTTCTTAGCTTCCGTAGTTGTCTAACTCCTATCAGTATGTTTTCAGTCTGTCAGCAATCATACAGGCTGTATCCAGAAAATTATCGTCGAAAACATTAAGAACTGTATTCTTTTAATGATCATTACTCTGTTCCAAAAATGAATTTCGATTAAATATTTTCAAATGATTATAATGCTACAACAATACTAACCATTCAAGAACAAATTTATTCCAGTATTTAATATTTTGTGTACAAGATGGTTTGAATAATAATTAAATAGTTGTAAAAATGTTGTTTAAAAATGTAAAAATTTTAAATATAACTGAAGAAAATAAAAATTAAATAAAAATCTAATCAGAAGTTGTTAATTAGCTTATTATAACGAATATAAAACAATAATAATAAGTTACAAATCCTGTTTATCAGAATAAACTAAAGTACAACGAAAATCTTTAAGAAAGATAAGTTCCAAGTATCTTTAAGATTTTGCTAATGAACACAATTGTGTTGTGTAAATATAAGTTTTATTAATTTTTCTTTTTTCATGATACAGTTGAAAGACGATGACGAATATGAAGTTATCAATGAAGACCAACGTTAGATAAATAATGAGTAAATATCACACCAAATAACATTTTTTTTTAAAATTCTTAATGAAATGTTAAGTTGTTGACAAAGAAAAATAAAATGTGATAAAAGGATGAAAAGATTAAGAAAATTTGAAAAAACAAACAAACAAAAAAACATGTGTATCAAATAATTAGTAAGTTTTGGAAACTTAAATTTTTTTTACTATTCAATGTAGACTGAGTTAAGATTTTACTGTGTTAGATGCCGTTTAAAACTAATCCGTATTTCAGGATTTTTTTTTAAATAGTGAATTATTTATTATTTCAGGTTGTGGATGAGCTTATTTAATAATTTAACAAATTATTAGCTGAATTAATATTTTAAAGAGTTTGAGAAGTTAAAAAGGTTTTAGAGATTTAATTGAAAGACTATAATTGGTATATATATTTTTTTTTTGTTTTCTTTGCTGGGGATCAAAAATCGTTGTACAAGAGATCTTCTTCCTCAAGCATACAAAATCGATTCAAACCAACGGAGCTCCTAGGTTCTTTACTTCATCGCTGTTCTATATTAGAATACATCGTCAATGATTGTCGAAGAGGTTCACACAGGTGTGAATTCATTACTGAAGCGATGAAATCATGTTTTATGCATCATCTCCTTTTCCTCACGCTATAGTCAAACTCATTGAATAAAATAGGAAAGACATTACTTGCGTAACATGACTCTAATACTTACTATATGAAAAAACATTTTTTTGTTTTTATTATTTACTGTATAAGTATTGCTATAAGGCTATAATTGATACATGGAATATGTTAAGGGGATTACATGTTACAGTTAAGGTAGTCACCTGTTGCATGGTACAATGAAATGATATAAACATAATTAATTGTTTACATATTTATTAGTTTTTAACAGTAGAAGATTAAAAAATCCAATATAGTAAATAAACATAAATTATAAATATAGTATAAATAAGCAACTAATGCACTGTAAATATGGACAATTCAGGTTTCAAGTTTTATCTATTAACGTGTTAGGTAAATTTTAGGGAAATAGGAGTGAGAGAGAAAATGTTTTGTATCGGTGAGGAGCTGTGAGACAACATATTGATTAATTACTAATAAATCCGTTGTGTTTAAATTTATTATCCGGGTTATGGGCATAAAAGTATTCAAAGAAGTAAAAAAATATGTGTTGCGGGTTTTTATGTTATACTAAGAATTTCCTGAGTCCTATTTCATTCCCTTCCATCAGTTCACCGCCTGCCCCATTGATTAGAGCCATGATGAAGACCAACGACGTTGGTTTCTATGTGTTTTTTGATTAGAGATAAAAACTAAATAGGTCGAAGATGAAGGAAGATCGATTTTATAAGAGGTATCGGATTTTTTACAAAATATCGATAAAGATTCCAGATATCAATATTTTTCAATTATCGAGTTTATTGAAAGTTCATTTCGAATAATAGAGTTTTCTATAGGGGTCAATATAAGAATAAAAAATTGTAACGGATTTGATCATAAAGTAGATAATTTTGAGGTATACACTAGTAAAAGGTCTCTTGGAATATAGGATTATGATTGATGATTTGAATTAGTAAGAGTAATTTACCTTTCCACTCTTGCAGGTTTACTGACTTTATTGCTCTCACAGTATATCGTTAGTAATAAGAAACGTTGGCATTATCACGAAATTTTTGGCAAGAAACGAAATTCTTTGAAAATTGGACTTAATTTTTGATAATTCTCTTGACCTTGCGATCTTTCTCTTTGTCCTAGAGTAGACCTAATTAGAGTTTAAGGATTCTGTTTGTCGTGATTTTCATTTCGAGTTGTAGGGTCCCGTAATCGAATGAAGGATTTAATTTTTTCAGTGAATAAATAGATGGACAGTGGACTATCTAAACCTTCAGCTAGATACTAATAATACTAATAAAATTTAATATGATTTCATATGTTTATGGATAGTGCTCACTTCCAGTTTTAGCAGTTCTATATAACTAAAGAAGATGTTTGGTACGCTTTCGATCAATATAAAACCCGACTATTGCATTGTATAGAAGAGGCATAAGAGACGTTAGCAGCGTGTAAAAACGCTCGTTATGGCCGTACGAAGTGACTAAAGGAGAGGGAGATAACGAGACAGAAGGAGGAGAGGAGAAAGACAGGAGCTAAAAGGAAAAATGACTAATTGGGGCTTTCATCTTCCACGTGGAGCAAAGGAATCCGGCAATTAGGAAAGGAGGCCCCAGTAACGAACGACAAGTCAAGGCGGCCGTTAATTTCGTTAATTATATTTGGCGAAGGGTAGCTTTAATTGCAGCTACTAGTAGTTGGGGGTGTATGTTAATAAGGGATGTATCGTTAGTACCCTAGGGCTCATTAGGGTCCTGGTCAGGCCACTCGTTAGCCCTTTTCATATAGTGGACTCTTTCATACACAGTGGAATGTTTTCACCGCCTGCTGCTTCTCTTATTATATTTACTTTTCATTTCGTGAGACGGAACAAATTGAATGATCCCTAACAAAGTGTACATCATTAGCGGGCCCAATCAAAGGAGCCTTGTTAAATGTTTGCTCTTGTTGTCCTAATGCCATGCTGCTAATTAACGTGGCTAATTTAAGGTACCGTTTATGCGCTGCCGCGTTACCGGTGTGGTTTGAGCGTTAACGACTTGTCAACAAACATCTGCAGGCGTTAGGGAAACTTACGAATTGTACTCTGGGTAGGTAGCAGAGACACAGGTAAGATTGTAACTATCATATTCGACGAAAATAGAAAATCATTTGTGGTCCGTGCATCACACAACTTATACTTCACTTTCAAGGTTTTTGTCTATTATTCCACCCCCCTCAATTTCTTCAGTGCATTGCTTACTTTAGATGATGACGTTTTAGTCTACTGGACGAGTTGGAACCAATTACCCAATTAGTATTTTTAATAACATATTTTTTTTTCATTTACTTACAATAATAATCTATTGCTCACGTTCCTAGCTCTAATTCTAATGTTTACTGTTATTTTCTGTATATTCGGTGAGATGAGGTACGCCCGATCATGTCCTCTAAATTTATATCTTTAAGTAAAATTATTGTTTCATTACTAGTTCTATCACATATTTTTATAGCCCTCATATTTTTTTGTCTAACTAAAAATTACTATTCGTACAACTACACGAAGAAAGTAGCATGCCTATAAGTCATTTCTTCTTTACAATCGTATTACATAGAAACATGATATAACGCTGCAACGAAAAGAAAATGCATGACAAATTGGACTGTTTCAACATTTTGTTCTTCCCCTCCAAAAAATATTTAATAAAAAAAACTTTCTACAACCTTGTTCCTTAAAGTAAAAAAAAAAAAAAAATCGTCATTGTGAATATAAAAAGAAGTGGGAGATATACAATGCAATACTTACTTATATATTTAAAAAAACCGTCTACATGACATATATAAAATTAAATGATATTTTCTATGTAATATCGTAACTAATTATTGATATATTCTCAACTAGAAATTCAAATAGTAGATCCTTAAAGTTAGTAATAGTTTTTATATGTGGAGATTTTTTACATAAAAATAAAATCGTTACACATCAAAAAATAATAAATATTGATTACATAAATAAGAAATATCATAGAACATCGAATATTGAAAAAAAATTAACTTTTCTATTTAAGTAAAATAATAAATGGTCCATCGGATAAAACCTAATAATTATAGACTTGGGATTTTTTATGTTTTTCTTACAGTTCCATTAATATTTTATGTTTTTAATATAAAAATACTAATAATATCTCATAAAAATTATCATTTCTGAAATGAATATGTAAAATAGAATAATTAATAATGACATAAATAAACTTACTATTTTATGCATATAGCAAATAAACTCAATTAAATTCATGGAGTTATTTTAAACTGTATGCTCTTCATTATTTGTGCATAACTCTAAAGATAATTCTCGAACGTGCTAAAATGCAGGACTGTTGATTAAATTAATTAAGTCCTAGTACTGCTTTACGTCTATTCTCACATCAGTTAGAGAAAACAGAAGATGCTACAACAAACAATTAAATGATACAAAAAATGTGATCCTGGGATTCATAATAAATAACAGGAGAATAGGAACTCTATTCTTGCTTTATTCAATTATAAAATGTATTAAATTAATTTATAACTCGTAGTTATTATAGAATTTCACTCACTAATTCCAGAAGTTATATTTTTGAAATATCAGGTGGTTTTATTTAATGCTTAAACATTTTTAGTTGAAGGAGATTTATGAACTTCGTTTATTAAAATCTATAATGTAATTTTAAAGCAATGTTACGAGGAGAAAGAAGGCACTTATTTAGATTAATTAGTAGTAAATAATAAGTTAAATAGGCATCGAAAGAGAGCAGAGGAGAAAGGCATAGAGATCAGCTAATTTGGCGAAATGATTTCCCACGGCGAAAAGGTTAATTAAGGAATTAGTCAATATTTGGGGAAATAAACGGCCTTAACCCTTTGAGTGTTTGAAGGGGCTCTCGAGAGAAGCCCGTCTCCTATCCCGCTCCTTTTCCTCCCGCCTAATTAATTGGAAAATTTTACCCCCCTTCACTCCTTTCCCCTCCCTTAAATGAGTCTCTCCTGATTTATTAATACTATTGTGGCTCCTGGTGGCCTTTTTCTTTTCTTTTTTCCTCCCTCTCTGCCTCAAGTAGTAAGATTTTAACTTAGGTAAATAAGATATTTCAGATTTTTTTTTTATGTATATATTTTTATTTATTTATTAACCCCTGTTATAGTCTAGAGAAATACAGAGGGGTTGGCCTTTATTAGTAAAATAAATTGTAAAAAAGAAAAAAGAAAGAAAAGAAGAATAGAAAATTCTTATTGTAAAAAATATATATATATATATATATATATTTTCCATATTTGACTCACTTTTTTTTAGACCAACTTTTTAAAATTCTTGATAAACATTATTTAAAAAAATTAATATTATCATGCCGTTTTTAATTAAAATTTGAAAATTTGTAACAAGAACAATTCATAATGATATATGACATTTTATACGTTTTCTCTTTGAAATTTTTATGATTATTAAATTGAGTCAAAAAAGTCAGCTCATCAAGTGTTGAAGAAAAATAATATTTTGAAAATAATGTTTGCAAAGAAATCTTAACTTTTTCACCTGATATCTGATATTAATTTAAAAATATATATTGTACGAACTTTATATTCTACAAAACGTTTATCTAAATTATGGGTTAGTTTTATTAATGATTCTAAAAATTACATTTTTATATTAAAAAATAAAGAGATAATTTTTGCTTCAATAATAGTATTTTCTCTTATTAGGAAAAATAATCATAAGGATTCTTTTTTATGGATTATTTAATAACTTAAACTGAGAGGGAAACATTGAATGAAGTTATGTCAGATTTCTACTCACATAAATAAATACTCTGAGAAAGTACTTACACTATTTTTTTTTCTTCATTGCAAACATTGCAAAAAGGATGCTTCATCGACAAATCAAAATAAAACATAGGTGACGTAAAATCGGAGCATGTTGCGGCGAGGGTCCTAGAGTACATGGTTCAGAACGTCATGGGTTCAATTTGCACCATGGCTGGTCTATATTTATTTGACAGTGCCCCGAGATATGAATCTTGCCATTCTCAGTCTGAGGCTCCAGTCGATTGACATCAGTTTTGATTCTCGGTAAACGGGTTTAAAGGGAACAATGTGTAATGTTATTAATCCTACTGTTACGATGAGGATGAGAAGTTACATTAATTCATGAGGATGAGAAGTCCTTTCAATAGTGGACGACCAAATCAAAAGACACATTTTTTTTTTTCAAATCACTGTTTGCGTTCTTGGAGTAAATTAAGTGAGGGCACGGATTTATTCGGTAAGTAGTCGAAGAAGTAAAAATCTTCAGGACCACTGAAAACAAAACGCCAAGAACTTAATTTGAAATTATTGTTTAGTCTTTTACAACTTTATATTACGTACTTAAGCGATTAATGCACGGCGATATTACCTCGTATAATCTCGTAGCTCGATTAAACTTGAGGGTGAAATAAGTTAGAGGCAAAGATTTAGGGAAGGCATCAAAAGGGAAGTCATCCCCTCTAGCCATGAATAATTTTATAGTTTTATAAGTTGCCTGCGAGGGTGGAAAGGAGAAGACGAGGAGAGGGAAGAGGGATGAAGATAGTGTGAGAGAGAGAGTGAGAGGGAGAGAGGGGGGGAACGTGTCACACTCGTTAGCCGGAGAGCTAATAATGGCCCTAGCGAAGAGCCAAGGGTTCGGGCCCAAAGACCTCGCTTATTAGAGAAACTAAATCACTGGATTGTGTATTCATGAGGCAGAGCATCCCTTAATTACTCTCCTTTCCTGCCAACTTTGAACCCAAATAATTACTCGAAGGGGGGCGCCCAATGGGAGTCCCTTGCAGCCAAGCCACTCTCGACACCATGAATTTATAATATTATTAATTTTAAACCGGTATTCCTCAAAACCTCATCCTGCGCCTGGCCTTTTCTTCGGCCCATGAATAAATATCGGTTCTGGAAACCGCCCCAACCCCCTTATGCATCCCCAAGCACCTTTGAAGCAAGATATTAGATGAAAATATCTTTTATCCGTTTAGACCGTAAAAAAATATTCCTAAAGTTTATCCGTATCTTGGCTCTTATGGTATTTCAAGGAAATGGCGTTAAAAATAAATGAGTAATCTGTGTAAACAATTAATGTATTTTTGAACTATTTTTCTAGCGTTTGGTATATTTCACTAAATATTTTGAAAAATATTCCTCTGTTTAATCTTTTTTTTATCCTCGTTTTTTCTTTCAGTGACGATTTCTTTTTTTGGAATTTTATACTGGGTAGTTATTTACGTTTATTTTAGGATTAATATTTTGTATTTGTACTTGTAATACCTTATACATCGACGGGACGATTCATAGTTAAATATAGGAGTATCCAGAATCCCAAACTTTTCTCCTTGTTTAGACCAAATCGGCCAATGTTCTATAAAATTTTCAATATATACCTTAATTTTTTTGTTAACAAAATGATTCTTTATTCTTGTAATTTTCAAAAATTTAATAAGGACAGTATTTTTAAATTTTATTACTGGATATATCTGTACATTACAAGGGTAGTAACGTCATAGTGAAGAATAAAAGTGTGTATCTACTTTTAGTACAGGGTAGAGTATAGCTT
The DNA here is from genome assembly GCF_000696795.3 of Halyomorpha halys. Classification (NCBI taxonomy): domain Eukaryota; kingdom Metazoa; phylum Arthropoda; class Insecta; order Hemiptera; family Pentatomidae; genus Halyomorpha; species Halyomorpha halys. The sequence goes on from NW_027110136.1 coordinate 645,087, forward strand.
CTTCACTAATTATAACTTCTTTTTTATCTCATTTTCTTGTTTGATATTTTCTTATTATTGAAATGATCATTTTTTCTCTACATTTCTACTGTATTGTTATTATTATTCAAAGTTGTAAATGATAAAATGATTTTTCGTTTAAGAATGAAATCTACGGATATAACGGATCTATTATTGTAACCAAAAATAATTTTTGAGATGTGTAAACGAAAGTAGTTAACGTAATCTGATAAAATTGATCTTTATTCTAGCTCAACCAGCTGAACACCAATACGACTGCCCTTAGCCCAAGGAATGTAGAAGAAACTCTCGCTTATTCATTCTTTGTTCATTCCATACTTTCACAGATTATTGTTGAGAAACCTGTGCCAAAACTCATGGAGAGACTCTCAACACCTAACCGTCAACTTATAGACGTGGAATTGTCCAAAGAAATAAAAAAACAGTAGATGATGGCACTAGATGTACTTTACATCTTCTTTATTGATGTAATAAAAAAATGAGAATAAAAAGAAAACTAAGAAACCAGCTGCAGCTGACGTAGTCAGAAAAATAATCGAGCAACATGAATCCCAGGTTGTTATGCTGAGTAATTCGCCTGCACAAGTGAAACCTTGGCAGAGATTGGTAATTCTCAGCCATCAAAGCCTACCAAGAATCCGAAGCCAGCTTATGGCACAATCAGTCGGGCCAGTAAGATACTATTTGATATCATCAACGGATTACCGTCCTCAACCGAAATTGGTGTGAAAGCAGCCGTCAGTCAAATTCTACTCTCTTGGCTCTCTTGGACGATGGTCCTAATGCCAAAAACGTTGTTGAGTGCCAAAAACTTCGTGACAGAGGACTGACTACAAGCTATACTAGGCCTGAGGAACAAATCTAGAACTAAGCTGAGGCATGTGCCTCATTTAGGGGCTCAACAAATCTGGTTGGATTTTTGTAGGGAGAATAACCAAGAAGCGGCATGCTACGTTAGGTCGAGCAGCTTAGCTTTTGCTCTAGTATCACTGTATTTACCTGAAGTAAATGAGATTGAACTGAGAATTCCCTTGGTACCGGAAGCCGAGGGCTTGGCACGGGTTGTTGCAGTACAAGTTTATTGTAGTTTCACTTACCTGTACATGGAACATATAGTAAGGGGTAGTATTGTGCTTGTGGAAAATTTCGAATTCGACGGAAACACGCGTTCTGAGGTCCCCTGAGTCCAAATAATTAAGCCTCCCAAAATGGTCTGTGTGTTTTATACTTCTTGTTTAAGGTAGTTATGCGAGATGAGACAACAACTTTTTTATTCAAATCGACCGATCACTTTATTGAATGAAGTTTTAATATTTTTTCGCTTTCTTCAAAAACTACTCACAGCAATTTGAATCAAATTCAGCATATGAATGAACAGCTTAATGATCTTCAACGTAAGCTGGGTTTTATCCTCATTGAAATAGCCTAAAAATGCTTAAATCACGAATTTTTTAAAACTTTTCCCCTAAAGTACCTTTAATCGTTGTTTATTCGAAAACAATAAGCAGGAGAAAACATTGAAAAATAAAAGCATACCATTTGAACATGGAAAGGCCACTTCATCTTTTCCAATTGCATAGCGGTTTTATTTTATTTTATTAAACTTTTCTATTCCTTGTAGCTACAAAATTTATGTTCGTGATTCCAACATTGTAAGCTCTAAAATACGAATTGTTATTCCCTAGGCTTTAGATTTTTTTTCTCACTAAATCACAAAAATAGCCTTTACTTCAACACGAGGCTACTTTACCCAAAACTTGGGGAAGTATGTGGGTTAATTGTTATGTGAAAGTTGTGTGATGCGCGAACCACACCAGATTTTTTGTTTTATTTAGATTGATTTCCTCTTCAGACTAAATTAACCTGATTTAACCAAGATTAGTTGTAAGTGCAGCCAATGATACTAGAGTCATGAGACGGTTTCCTATGAGCCGATGAGTTATCGCTGTGTCATCTAAATGTAAATCAAGGTAGCATTGACATTAATTAAATACTAATTAGTTCGTTAGCTGGAAGCAAAAGCAGCTCCTATGTACCCAGCTGATTACCATTTCCTTGATTGAATTGCCTGCCTTAGCAGCGGATACCTTCAAACATGTTCCTCATTAGTGCCATGCTTGTCTGAAATATTACAACCATTAGGGGATATAATGTTGCTATAATGCTTCTTGGCGTACTGTTTATGTGTCTACTGCAAGTATTTATGGATTATTAATTTTGGATAATTAAAATTAACATCAAATATTACGAAACTTATTTGAAATTACAAAAATTTGATCCCACTGGTATGAAAGTAGGTACGTATCATTCTTATTTTCAAGGCTTGAAAAAAAATTTAAAAGAAAAATGCTTGTTGAGATTGTGACGAACTACAAAAAATCTATTTTGGATTTAAGACAACCAAACGGCGGTACTTGATCAAGTCGTGAAAGTTTGTATCAACAATCTTATCTGTGAGTGCGACATACGAAGAGAGCGTGAAAAAGATTTGTTAAGAGAGGCAGATTTGTTAACTCTGCCAAAGCCGTGCATATGCAAGCTCCGGGGTAGGTCATTTAGTTTGGCTGGAACTAGTTAGTTTGAATTTGTGGCCGATTCGGCGATTTTTGGACTCAGAGCGTTATGGGCACAGATCAAAGGGCGTTTTGGACACAGATCAAAGGGCGTTTTGGACACAGATCAAATGGCGTTTTGGACACAAATCGAAGGGCGTGTTGGGCACAGATCAAAAGGCGTTTGTTGTTGCATTGTACTTCATCCACATGTTTGTGTACAGTATTGTTACAGAACTGTCGGCTGATAAGTATTCATGCTATTATTGTTTTAATTAAATAAAGAATGTTCCCAATCTTGGGAAGCAATAACTAATTTAGATGAAGATTGTATTTTAAAAATTCTATCTAGGTATAAATACATTATTTCAGATCTTATAATTTAACTTAGGCGGTTTATTTGTATTTTACAAAGCATACATTTACGTTTATAGAAACATTATATGTTTTATATGTAACTTATACCAGTATTCAGCGATAGTTGAATTAATTAAAAGTTATTTAATATTTCTGTAGTTATTAGTTTTATTTGTTAACGATTTTTAGTATAAACCGTCTTCTTTACCGATATTTACGTTTTCACTCACTTAACATTTTTATTTTCTTTAATTATTTTTTTTTTAATCAAATATAGTTTAAATTGAAGGGAGTAGTTGGTACATGTTTGAGGTATACCATGTTTGGTTCTCTGGAACATACAAGCGTGTGGTTACTAACTTTGTTTCTTTTTTGTTTACCAAGTATTTAGGATTTGTGGCAAGTAGGAAACGTGAGGATCTGGGTTATGAGGGGGAGGGCACTATATGGTAGAACCGTTAATAATGTCTAGTATGCAGAAAACTATTAAAAGAAATAAACCAAAGGAAAATTGCATTAATTTGATTCATTTTACAGTTTTGTAGTTTAAAAGTCTGTTTTCTACTTTTGATGCATTTCGAACTTACGCCAATGTGATTCTCGACAGGTTATAGGACAACCTGTCGTACCTTTAGATAAAGACGGAACACAAGAGAGGGTCTATTAGCTAACAATCCCATTAGTTTATAATCATAAATGAAATTAACAACCTTCTTCTGAGAAATACAAAATATTTAAAAAAATTTATAAATCTTCGATAGTTAAATCGAACTAAATACCAAACAGTTAATAAAGTGTGATGGACTGGCTGCTGTAAGTTCGTGTTTGTTTTTAACTTCCAATTCGTTAAGCTGTAAATTAATGTAATAGACAGGTTAAAATTACTATTTTTTCGTTGTTATGCTTAAATCGTTATCTAGTAGTTTCCTAGGGTTAAAAAAAAGAATAATAAGCCAAAATAAAACAATAACAACCTAGTTACTTTTTCAAATAAAAAATACATTAACTTTTATATTCCATATGAACGGGTGTAAATTAGTCTTTTCTGATAATGTTATGCAACTTAACATAGAATACACTACTACATTATGTATAGAATAAAATCTAGGTAACATTGTAATACTAAAATAAAACTGGAAATAAAAAAGTAATATAAAATTAATATTAAAAATTAAAATTCTATTTTATTTTGTTTAAATATAAAACCTTAAGCTTTAGTATAATTCAGATTATTTACAAATCAAAAGGAAAAGCACTCTACATTAAATACAATGTAATTTATAATTTAAGCTAGGAAAAGAGGATATTAACAGCGTGAATTCTTTTTCGTTTCCTGAGTTTTTTTAATACTGGTCTAAATATAAAAAAAATCTTCAATAAAAGAATCAAACAATTGTATAAAAAATGTTATTTTGATATCATATATTATAAACAATTATTTCATATAAGCAGTAATCATTCAAGTTCTAAAGCAAATCCTGGAACTTCTATCAATTTGTCATAAAAATATCTTTTATCAAGTATTTCGAGTTGAATCGATTTTCATACATTTAGAAAGAATAATCGATTAAATTTAAGTACTTAATTCGTTTTAATTTGATTCGGTGTCGCTTTTAACGAAGTGGAATTCACTACGGTACTTGATGGCTGGGAACAGGAATTCTGGTGTTAAAACTCATATAATGAATAAGAAAATTAATTTTTATCAAATAATAAATAATAATAATGCTTTTGACAAAGAATTCCTTAAGTGTAGGGCATCATCAATGTCAGCCTGGATTAAATAATTTTCAGTTCGACGGTTTACGTTTCGTACGTATTTAGTGCACGATTCGTAATTGAGAATGCAGAAGAATAAGAATTCAAAATATGTATAAGTTTTGTCATCATTGAGTTTTCTTTTTCTCAAAAATCAAACGTATATCTAAGAAATATTAATAAAAACGTAAGAATGAAAAACCAATCCATGAATATTTAAACAAATAGGGAACACGGCATACAAAAAAAAAAGATTAGTTCAAAACATATTTGACTAAAGTAAAATATTTGTATTGGTATTTTTTTTATTTTTGTTCTTTATTTGAATGAATTTATTCAATAAACACACAACAAAATATAGGTTAATACTAATATTAAATAATAATAGTACTAATGGTTAGTTTAAAAAATAAAATTATTGTTTTGATAATCATTCAAATTTATTATTTTATATTCATGTTTTCAAGAAAATTCTGATTTGAAAAAAAAATGATTTATAGTGTAAGCTCTACTCTAGTCAAATATCTTTTCAACTTAACTTTTTTTATTTTATGACATATTGTCTGTTTGCTTTAATATTCATAAATTGATTTTTCCTAATAGTTCATAGATACAAGTTTGAGCTTCAGTTTCTAGAAATCATAATAAAACTAATACTTCTTGTATCCTAATCCGTTATTAATTAAATATAATTAATATCTCTTAAATATAGAACACAATACATTACATCTACATTCCCTTGAATTGTCTTTCGGGAAGTAGATATTATTCCAGATATCTGCGAGGAATAAAAATTAAAAATTAAAAAATATTACAGTTATAAAAATAGGTAAATCAATATTTTACTAATACTAATTAAATAATAGGATTATTAACACGACTTATAAGATAATAAAAAGAAACTTTCCATCTCAACACACTATTGGTCTCGGAAGCAACCATAGCTTGCATAATTAAAGATTTTTCCGACTCCTACTTAATGTTTATTATTATATATATTTACTTTTGTTGCAGTCTCGATCCTACATTCGGTCCTAAGTATTAATTGAACCTTACTCGAGCGTAAATCATAATTATAGGCCCCTGGGAAGCCGTGCTTTCAATTAATCGCAACCTCAGGGAATGATTTACTAGATCAGTTAAGCGGACGCAGTTGTTGGCAACTGGGACTATCATTAGTAGAGAGAACGGGGAGGGGCTCAGGTGCCAGTGTAAGTTTAGGAACCGGTAGCTGTTAAGTGGCCGAAGATAACCGGAGATAGGAACCTATTAGTAGGGCGGCTGCGCTAATTGTGGGGGGCCGGACCCCCAAAACCCCCCTTCGCTAATCCCAACAGCCTCTAACAGGCCCGCTAACGATATTGACCTTGCCCCGTCTTGTTAACTGATACCCTCCTCCCTATATCCCATATCCCACCATTCCATTGTTAAATCCGATTTCGCCACTCGGATCCTAAATGTCGGTTATAAAAGCCTAGTAGGGCTTCTTCCACCTCTCCGGGCTCAGATCTGGCTGTTTGGATGGAGCTAAATATTCTAAAAGCGTGGATGATTAAAGGACAACATTACAATTAAATATTATGTTATATAAAGTTAGCTTCTCATTTTTTTTTCTTTTAGACAATAGTTCACCACATTTTTCGTTTCCTCACTAATGCATTACGGTAGAATCCTATTTATCTGAAATAACATCGCAATGGCTATAAGAGATAAGGCTATAAAGCAAAATTTGGTACGAGAGAGATGGTACGATTAGTAAATAAATTGTTTTATTTACAGTTTTAAAGTAATGTGTAAAAAGAAAATATCAATATTTTCTTCAACGTTATTTCCATGGTCCTACAGATACATATAGCAGTTAAGGTGCTAAAATAACGTTGTGTGTTATAATTCAATAAAAAGGTCAGACATCTTGGTCGAAATCCATAGAATACCTTAGTTAAACCCTGACAAATATCTTATATCCACAGAACATACCAATAGGAAGGCAATTAAAGCAATAAAAATAATTTTAAAAATGTTTTCAAATTTTAATAAAAAAAAGTCCAAGTACATTACTTCTATGTAAATAAATTACTTGACCACAGCTTACTTATACCTTACTCGTTTGCTTAACTGTTTGCGTTAACCAATTATAGAAAACTGAAATTAATTCCAAATTTATCCATGAGGACAAATTACACAATAATCACTATGCTCAGTGACTGGGCGCTCCCCTCAATACAACAACTTGTCTTAACACAAACTGATGAATATTTCTGTTAAAGAACATCTTCCGAAAATCCATTATTAAAAGAAATTTGGTCTAGAACAAATCCACTCTTAAACACAAAATTTATAACAGAACAAAACGTGTTTTACAAAGTTAATAGTTTCCATGTATTTATTATGTACGTACATATTACATGTTTGTTTTTTATATTTCGCTGATTCTATTCACTTAATATTTTAGATTACATACAATCATTATTCCATGCAGCTTCTATTTTGTATTGGTAGGTACGGTATATGTAACTATGTGAAGTATGCTTTTGCTATTATAAATTTCAAAAAAGAAAGAAGAGACAAAACAAAAAGACATTTATGCTCTAGACCCAACTTTTAGGAATTAAAAACAAATGTTTTTTGATTAACTAAATTTGCGAAATATTTTTTTTTACTACATGACAATCATGAGGCCAATCTGGACGTAAGGAGTTGAGCTTTGGGGCTCAACGAAAATATCAAATTCCTCCCGAATCCAATCCTTCAGTTCAAAATCCTTCGTAAAATCCTAAATGCTTCTTACTTTGTCACGAATTAAGTCATCCATCAGGACCTCAATATCTCATATGTTGCCGACTTGGCCAGAACCTATTCATGACCAATCCTTCCATGATAAACTTTCCAACCACCCAAATCCACTTGTTTCTAACCTGGCTTCTCCTCCATTACCTAATAATCCTCCTAGGCCTCTGAAAAGAAGAAGGCTCGGAGATGTTCTCCTCTAGAAATGTTATTTGAGTTTTATCAATGGGTAGATTCTCCATACGTTTGTGTCTAGTCACTATGTCACCTACAGCAAATTTACTTGTTGTATATATTTTATACAGTTGCAAATAACAATAAATAACTAAAAAAAAAATTTTACATCTTCAACAAACTACTACGATACTAAAAACGAAGAACTTGAATTGTTTAATCAATCTTTATTCTCTAATTAGACATAGTTCTGGTGGTTTTCATAGAAGAAAGTTTTTTTAATAGAAATTTTGGCAGATTATCTCTTGACAGTGGCAAAATTAAGGGTCTTGAAGTTATAAAAAAAATTAAACTTCATATTAACATTGGTTTCCATTACTTTTTCTCGCAAAACTTCATCCAATTCATTAAATCGAAATTTTATCTATTTAAACCTCGTAAGATGCCATCAGATTCTAATGATGAAATGAAGACAGTGTTTTAGAGAAAATAACAAATGATGTTCAAGAAAGAAAAAATTAAATAATTTTAAAATGTTTTTAAATAATTGT